>NC_090035.1:80421089-80503589 GCF_037176765.1 Anolis sagrei | reverse complement strand
CCCCTTTTCCTCCCCCTTTCTCTCCTTTCTTCCTTCTCTACCTATTTCTTTCTTTCCTTCTTTCACTACTTGGTTTCATCCTTCTCTCTTTCCTTCATTCCCTCCCCCTTTCTTCCTTTGCCTTTCTTCCCTCCCTGTTTGCTTCCTTCTTTCTCTTTTTATTTCCTTTTATTTCACCACCATCATAACAATAACAATAATGCAATGCATTGCCTCTGGGACCTGACACCTCTCCCATTCCCCCTAAAAGGGTCTCAGAGGAACCATAGCATAATAATAATAATAATAATAATAATAATAATAATAATAATAATAGAAATAACAACCTTTACCCGCCACGTGTTGCTGTGGCCAACCTTCCCTCTTTCTCTCCTTCTTTCCCTCCCTCCCTCCCTCCCTCCTTCCTTCCTTTCTTCCCTCCTTCCTTCCTTCCTTCCTTCCTTCCTTCCTTCCTTCCTTCCTTCCCTCCCATCTTTCCTTCTCCTCTTCCTTCTCTATCTCCTTCCTTCCTTCCCCCTTTTTCTTTCTCTTCTGGTCTCTTTTCTTCCTTCTCTCTTTCCTTCCCTCCCTCTTTCTCTACATCTTCCCCCTTCCTTCACTCCCTCTTTCCTTCCTTCATTCCCTTTTTTCTTTCCTTCTCTCCTTCCTTCTTTCCCCTTTTTTCTTTCCCTCCCTCTGTCTCTCATTTCTTCCTTCTCTATCTCTTTCCTTCCTTCCCCCTTTTTCTTTCTCTTCTGCTGTCTCTCTTTTCTTTCCTTCCATCTTTCCTTTGATTTCCTTTTCTTCTTCCTTCTTTCTCTAACTTTCCTTCCTTCCCCCTTTTCTTTATCTCCCTTTCTCTTTCTTCCTTCCTTCCTTCCTTCCTTCCTGTCTTTCCTGGATTTTGACAGGGCGGGAACGGGCGGGGTGGGGTTTGGAGTTGGCGTGAAGTAAAAGGAGGTAAGATTGGGGCAGGGGAGTGATGGAGCGTGGGGTTGTGTGTGTGTGTGCGGCAGCGGGAGGAGTGATGGAGCGTGGGGTTGCGTGTGTGTGTGCGGCAGCAGGGGGAGTGATGGAGCGTGGGGTTGCGTGTGTGTGTGCGGCAGCGGGGGGGAGTGGGGGTGCACGTGTGTGTGTGGTGGTGGGGGGAGTGATGGAGCGTGGGGTTGTGTGTGTGTGTGCGGCAGCGGGGGGAGTGATGGAGCGTGAGGTTGTGTGTGTGTGTGCGGCAGCAGGGGGAGTGATGGAGCGTGGGGTTGCATGTGTGTGTGCGGCAGCGGGGGGGAGTGGGGGTGCGCGTGTGTGTGTGGCGGTGGGGGGAGTGATGGAGCGTGGGGTTGCGTGTGTGTGTGCGGCGGGGGGAGTGATGGAGCGTGGGGTTGTGTGTGTGCGTGCGGCAGGGGGGGGTGTGCGGGAAGCGGCGCGGCGGGGCTTGGAGTGGGCATGGCTTCCGCAGAGGGAACTGTGTGCGCGCGCCAGGGAACTTGCGGCTGGGCACCTATGCGCATGCTCAGTTGTTTTGCCATTTGGGTGTGAGTGTGTTGTGTTGTTTTTCATTTTGAGTAGATATGTTTGTACCTTATGGGTTGTGTTATGGGCATGGGAATTTTGGTTAAGTTTCGTTGGTTTTTTTTTCAGTTTTGTTGTTTTGCCGTTTTGTGAGTGTGTTGTTGTGTTGTTTTTCATTTTGAGTAGATATGTTTGTACCTTGTGGGTTGTGTTATGGGCATGGCAATTTTGGTACAGTTTCGTTGGGGGGTTGTGGAGTTTTGCTGTCCGGTTGAACCAACCCAACAGATTTATATATATAGATGAATATTCATAATGATATTAAACGCCCCCTCCAGCAAAGGATCACCGCCTTGTCGGGGCGCTGGAGCTTGAGCACCTCAATGATGTCATGAGCGAAACCGTGAAGGGCCACCCAAGACGGGACGGTTGTGGCAGAGAGGTCAGACCAAGCGTGATCCCTGGGGAAGGCAATGGCAAACCACTCCAGTATCCTTGCCAAGAAAACTAAATGGACCAGTACAACCAGAGATATGTCGGTATGCCATTGGAAGATGGGACTCCCAGGTCGGAAGATGGCCAAAATGCTACTGGGGAGGAGCAGAGGATAAGTTCAACTAGCCCCAGATGTGATGACGCAGCTAGCTCAAAGCCGAAAGGAAGGCTAGCGGCTGACGGTACTGGAGGCGAACGACGAATCCGATGCTCTAAAGATCAACACACCATAGGAACCTGGAATGTAAGATCTATGAGCCAGGGCAAATTGGATGTTGTTATTGGTGAGATGTCAAGACTAAAGATAGACATTCTGGGGGTCAGCGAACTGAAATGGACTGGAATGGGCCACTTCACATCAGATGACCACCAGATCTACTACTGTGGACAAGAGGAACATCGAAGAAATGGAGTAGCCTTCATAATTAATAAGAAATTCGCTAAAGCGGTGCTTGGATACAACCCCAAAAATGACAGAATGATCTCAATTCGAGTGCAAGGAAAGCCTTTCAACATCACAGTGATCCAAATATACGCCCCAACCACAGCTGCTGAAGAAGCAGAAGTAGATCAGTTCTATGAGGATCTGCAGGACCTACTGGATAATACACCAAAAAGAGACATTATTTTCATTACAGGAGACTGGAATGCCAAGGTGGGAAGTCAAGTGACAACTGGGATCACAGGCAAGCATGGTCTGGGAGAACAAAATGAAGCGGGACGCAGGCTGATAGAATTCTGCCAGGAAAACTCGCTGTGTATAACGAATACTCTCTTCCAACAACCTAAAAGACGGCTTTACACATGGACCTCACCAGATGGTCAGCACCGAAATCAGATTGACTACATCCTTTGCAGCCAAAGGTGGCGGACATCCATCCAGTCGGTGAAAACAAGACCTGGGGCTGACTGTAGCTCAGATCACGAACTTCTTATTGCCCAATTTAGAATAAAACTAAAGAGATCAGGGAAAATACACAGACCAGTTAGGTATGATCTCACTAACATTCCTAGCGAATATACAGTGGAAGTGAAGAACAGATTTGAAGGACTAGATTTAGTAAACAGAGTCCCAGAAGAACTATGGACAGAAGTCCGAGACATTGTTCAGGAGGCGGCAACAAAGTACGTTCCAAAGAAAAAGAAAACCAAGAAGGCAAAATGGTTGTCTGCTGAGACACTGGAAGTAGCCCAAGAAAGGAGGAAAGCAAAAGGAAACAGGGATAAGGGGAGAGATGCCCAGTTAAATGCGCAATTCCAGAGGTTAGCCAGAAGAGATAAGGAACTATTTTTAAATAAGCAATGCATGGAAGTGGAAGAAGACAACAGAATAGGAAGGACAAGAGACCTCTTCCAGAAAATTAGAAACATTGGAGGTAAATTTCAGGCAAAAATTGGTATGATAAGAAACAAAGATGGCAGGGACCTAACAGAAGCTGAAGAGATCAAGAGAAGGTGGCGAGACTATACAGAAGATCTGTATAGGAAGGATAACAATATCGAGGATAGCTTTGACGGTGTGGTGAATGAATTAGAACCAGACATCCTGAGGAGTGAGGTTGAATGGGCCTTAAGAAGCATTGCTAACAACAAGGCAGCAGGAGATGATGGGATCCCAGCTGAACTGTTTAAAATCTTAAAAGATGATGGTGTCAAGGTGATGCATGCCATTTGCCAGCAAATATGGAAAACACAAGAATGGCCATCAGACTGGAAAAAATCAACTTATATCCCCATACCAAAAAAGGGAAATGCGAAAGACTGCTCAAACTTCCGTACAGTGGCCCTTATTTCTCATGCCAGTAAGGGAATGCTCAAGATCCTGCAAGGAAGACTCCAGCAATACATGGAGCGAGAGTTGCCAGATGTTCAGGCTGGGTTTAGAAAAGGCAGAGGAACGAGAGACCAGATTGCCAATATCCGCTGGATAATGGAGAAAGGCAGGGAGTTTCAGAAAAACATCTACTTCTGCTTCATTGACTCTTCTAAAGCCTTTGACTGTGTGGATCATCATAAATTGTGGCAAGTTCTTAGTGGTATGGGGATACCAAGCCACCTTCCCTCTCTCCTGAGGAATCTGGACAAGGACCAAGGAGCAACAGTCAGAACTGACCACGGAACAACAGACTGGTTCAAGATTGGGAAAGGCGTACGGCAAGGCTGCATACTCTCACCCAACCTTTTTAACTTGTATGCAGAACACATCATGCGAGGATGTGCGGGACTGGATGAATGCAAATCTGGGGTGAAAATTGCTGGAAGAAACATTAACAACCTCAGATATGCAGATGACACCACTCTGATGGCCGAAAGCGAGGAGGAGCTGAGGAGCCTTCTAATCAAGGTGAAAGAAGAAAGCGCAAAAGCCGGGTTGCAGCTAAACGTCAAAAAAACCAAGATTATGGCAACAAGAATGATTGACAACTGGAAAATAGAGGGAGAAACCGTGGAGGCCGTGACAGACTTTGTATTTCTAGGTGCAAAGATTACTGCAGATGCAGACTGTGGCCAGGAAATCAGAAGACGCTTACTTCTTGGGAGGAGAGCAATGTCCAGTCTCGACAAAATAGTGAAGAGTAGAGACATCAGACTGGCAACAAAGATCCATTGCCTAGTCAAAGCCATGGTATTCCCTGTAGTCACCTACGGATGTGAGAGCTGGACCTTAGGGAAGGATGAGCGAAGGAAGATCGATGCTTTTGAGCTGTGGTGCTGGAGGAAAGTGCTGAGAGTGCCTTGGACTGCGAGAAGATCCAACCAGTCCATCCTCCAGGAAATAAAGCCCGACTGCTCACTGGAGAGAAGGATAATAGAGACAAAGTTGAAGTACTTTGGCCACATCATGAGGAGACAGCAAAGCCTAGAGAAGACAATGATGCTGGGGAAAGTGGAAGGCAAAAGGAAGAGGGGCCGACCAAGGGCAAGATGGATGGATGGCATCCTTGAAGTGACTGGACTGACCTTGAAGGAGCTGGGGGTGGTAACGGCCGACAGGGAGCTCTGGCGTAGGCTGGTCCATGAGGTCACGAAGAGTCGGAGACGACTGAACGAATGAACAACATTAAACGCCCCCTGGTGGAAGCCTTGGAGTGTGCAATCAAATCCAAAGCGTTGCCATGATTTTGGATTAAATATCCAAAAAAGAAGTGCCATTATTTACCTTTCCTTTATGAGTGCATCTACTATAGTGTACAATGAATGCAGTCTCACCCCACTTTGACTGCCATTGGTCAATGCTATGGAATCCTGGGAGTTGTAGTTTTACTAAGAGACGAATGAAGGCTGTTTGATCCCACTGATTGTCATTCGTCAATGCTATGGAATCCTGAGAGTTGTAGCTTTACTAAAGGTCTAATGAATGCCATTTGACCCCCCTTTAAATGCTGTAAACCAAGGCTATGGAATCCTGGGAGTTCTAGTTTAACTAAGAGACAAATGAATGCTGTTTGACCCTGCTTTAACTGCTGTAGATCAATGGTATGGAATACTAAGAATTGTAGTTTTACAAGGGTCTAATGAATGCAGTTTGACCTCTCTTTAAATATTGTAGATCAAGGCAATGGAATCCTGGGAGTTATAGTTTTACTAAGAGATGAATGTCCCTTGACCCCACTTTAAATGCTGTAGATCACTGCTATGGAATCCTGGGAGTTGTAGTTTTACTAAGAGACAAAGGAATGCTGTTTGACCCTACTTTAACTGCTGTAGATCAATGCTATGGAATCCTGGGAGTTTGAGTTTTACTAAGAGGCAAATACAGATCAATGCTATGGAATCCTGAGAGTTGTAGTTTTACTAAGAGATGAATGAATGGCGTTTGACCCCACTTTGATTGCCATAGATTAATGCTATGGAATCCTGAGAGTTGTAGTTTTACTAAGAGATGACTGAATGCCGTTTGACCCCACTTTGATTGCCATAGATTAATGCTATGGAATCCTGAGAGTTGTAGTTTTACTAAGAGATGACTGAATGCCGTTTGACCCCACTTTGATTGACATAGATTAATGCTATGGAATCCTGAGAGTTGTAGTTTTACTAAAGGTCTAATGAATGCCATTTGACCCCTCTTTAAATGCTGTAGATTACTGCTACGGAATCCTGGGAGTTGTAGTTTTACTAAGAGATGAATGAATAGCCCATATTAATTCTTATTCAAGGGTCCTGATGATTTGGGATGAGAGTGAAGCCTGCAACATCTCCCACAAGGTGCCCAGCAGGGTCATCCTCACTTGCCATATTCCGAGATCCGGGAAGAACTTGACCTCCCAGGCCATCGTCCAGCGAATGGAGAGGATTTTGGGTAACCCAGGCGCACCGTGGCTCAGCTGGATGGTGAGGAAGGCGATGGTTGCATCTACACTGTCATATTAATGCAATTTGGGATCACTCGAATTACCGTGGTTCAATGCTATGGAATCCTGGGAGTTGGTGTTTGCACAAGGCCCAAGACACAATAATTTCCCAAGCTCCACCAACACTAGCGAAAACAAGTTCGCTCTCTCTGTGTGTATTACTGTGCTTCAATGCTATGGAATCCTGGGAGTTGTTGTTTGCACAAGGCCCAAGACCTTGTCAAACTACAACTCCCATGACACCATAGCCTTGAGCCGTGGCAATTCAAGTAGTGCCTTCAGAGTATTTAGAAAGAACACAGTAAATTCCCCCTAAGCTCCACCAATGCTAGTGAAAACAAGCTATATGTGTGTGTGTGTGTATACACATACACACACACATATACATATATACACATACACCCACAGTTTGTGTTATACACACACCTACAGATATACATACTTACCCTCACACGTGTTATGCCAGGATTACAACGAGCATTGTGTTCTCAAATGGCAGAGTTTGGACAAAACTCTTTTGGACTTATAATAATAATAATTATTATTATTATTTTATTAACATATTTATTATTATTCTCATCATTATCATTGTTGTTATATTGTTGTTTTATTTAACAATTTATTATTATTATTATTACCATATTTTTTATTATTATCATCATCATAGTTGTTGTATTATTATCATTGTTGTTGTAAATAAATGTAATGTTCGTTTGTGGGATTAACATAACTCAAAAACTACTGGACGAATTGACACCAAATTTGGACACAAGACACCTCTCAGGCCAATGAGTGACCCTCACTCATAAAAATATTGAAACACATAGCATAAGAGACTTAAAAAGCCAAAAAACAAAAATACATTACAATGCATGTGCATAAGCACACAAATACACATATACACAAATATATACACACGTATTATACACATATATGCAAACACAAAACACATATACACAGACTGGGCCACAGCAACGTGTGGCAGGGGACGGCTAGTGTATATATATGTATATGTAATGTTTGTTTGTGGGATTAAAATAACTCAAAAACCACTGGACGAATTGACACAAAATTTGGACACAATGCACCTAACAGACCAACAAGTGACCATCACTCATACAACTTCCCCAAAAACACAGCGGAAAGGACTTAAAAACCCCAAAAAGCTAAATGACGAAAAGCTAAATGACGATACAGGAAAAAAGGGAAGAAAGGGGAGAAAGAAAAGAAAGAAAGGAAGAGGGAGGGAAAGAAAGAAGGAAAGAGAGAAAGAAGCATGAAAGCAAAGAGCAAAGGAAGGAAAGAGGTAGAGAAGGAAGAAAGGAGAGAAAGTGGGAGGGAAAGAAGAAGGGGGAAGGAAGGAAAGTTAGAGAGGGAAGCAAAGAGTGAAGGAAAGAAAAAAGGGAAAGAAAGAAGGAAAGAGGGAGCGAAGGAAGGGGGGAAGATGTAGAGAAAGATGGAGGGAAGGAAAGAAGGAGAGAAGGAAGGAAAGAGGTAGAGAAGGAGAGAAAGGAGAAGGAAAAGAAAAAGGGGGAAGAAAGAAAAAGGGAAAGAAGGAAGGAGGGAGAGAAGGAAAGGAGGAAAGAGAGAAGATGGAAACAAAAAGCAAAGGAAGGAAGGAAAGAGGTAGAGAAGGAAGGAGGGAAAGAAGGAAAGAGAGAAGAAAGGATGGAAGCAGAAAGCGAAGGAAGGAAAGAGGTAGAGAAGGAAGAAAGGAGAGAAAGAGGGAGGGTAGGAAAGAGAGAAGGATGGATGGAAGCAAAAAGCAAAGGAAGGAAGGAGAGAAGGAAAGAAGAAAAGGGAAGGAAGGAAGGAGCAAAGGAGGGGGGAAGATGTAGAGAAAGAGGGAGGGAAGGAAAGAAGGAAACAGAGAAGGAAGGAAAGAGGTCGAGAATGAGAGAAAGAAGAAGGAAAAGAAAGGAGGAGAGAAGGAGAGAAGGAAAGAGCAAAGGAAAGATGGAAACAAAAAGCAAAGGAAGGAAGGAAACAGGTTGAGAAGGAAAGAGAGAAGAAAGGATGAAAGCAGAAAGTAAAGAAAGGAAGGAAAGAGGTCGAGAAGGAAGGAGGGAAAGAAGGAAAGAGAGAAGAAAGGATGGAAGCAAAAGGCAAAGGAAGGAAGGAGAGAAGGAAAGAAGAAAAGGGAAGGAAGGAGCAAAGGAAGGGGGGAAAGATGTCAAAAAAGAGGGAGGGAGGGAAGGAAAAGGAAAAGGGGGAAGAAAGGAAAGAGGTAGAGAAGGAAGGAGGGAAAGAAGGAGAGAAGGAAATAGAGAAGAAAGGATGGAAGCAGAAAGCGAAGGAAGAAAGGAGAGGAATGGAGAGGGAAGGAAGGAAAGAGAGAAGGAAGGCTGGAAGCAAAAGGCAAAGGGAGGAAGGAGAGAAGGAAAGAAGAAAAGGGGAGGAAGGAAGGAGTAAAGGAAGGGGGAAGATGTAGAGAAAGAGGGAGGGAAGGAAAGAAGGAAAGAGAGAAGGAAGGAAAGAGGTAGAGAATGAGCGAAAGAAGAAGGAAAAGGAAAAGGGGGGAAGAAAGGAAAGAGGTAGAGAAGGAAGGAGGGAAAGAAGGAGAGAAGGAAATAGAGAAGAAAGGATGGAAGCAGAAAGCGAAGGAAGAAAGGAGAGGAATGGGGAGGGAAGGAAGGAAAGAGAGAAGGAAGGCTGGAAGCAAAAGGCAAAGGAAGGAAGGAGAGAAGGAAAGAAGAAAAGGGAAGGAAGGAAGGAGTAAAGGAAGGGGGAAGATGTAGAGAAAGAGGGAGGGAAGGAAAGAAGGAAAGAGAGAAGGAAGGAAAGAGGTAGAGAATGAGCGAAAGAAGAAGGAAAAGGAAAAGGGGGGAAGAAAGGAAAGAGGTAGAGAAGGAAGGAGGGAAAGAAGGAGAGAAGGAAAGAGAGAAGAAAGGATGGAAGCAGAAAGAGAAGGAAGGAAGGAGGTAGAGAAGAAAGAAAGGAGAGGAAGAGGGAGGGAAGGAAAGAGAGAAGGAAGGATGGAAGCAAAAAGCAAAGGATGAAGAGAAGGAAAGAAGAAAAGGGAAGGAAGGAAAGAGGGAGCAAAGGAAGGAGAGAAAGGAGAGAAAGAGGAAGGGAAGGTTGCCCACAGCAATGCGTGGTGGATACAGCTTGTGTGTGTGTTTGTGCACAGCGATATAATATTAGAATAAGAAGAGGTGGATTCTGTCTGGCACTCCTTCTTTCTTTCTTTCCTTCTTCCTTCTTTCCAGGTGCCGCAGGATGTACCAGTGGATAATAATTTGGGGCAAATGTTGGGGGTCCTGCTTCTCACCTTGCCAGGAGTCCCTCTATTGCCAGGAGGAAAGGGTTCTCCAATTCATCTGGAGAGAGACCCCATGGTAAGAATAGGAAACCTTTCCATTCTTGACCTTCAAGAATAATCAGATGCATCTCCACACTGTGTAGAGCATGCCTGGTGTAGATACGCACCCCTTTCTTTATGTATCTTGCAGAACGGAAACACCAACGGGCACCCATTGGCGAATGTCTACCGCTCTCTCCTGGCCCTGCGAGCGAATTCCTCTCCGCTTCGTGGAACTGGATTTGCTCCGCTGACCCTCGCTGACCCCTCCGCGAACGTCTTGTCCTTCATTCGGCCGGGGTCCTGTTCTGGCGTCCTGGTGGTCC
This sequence comes from Anolis sagrei, assembly GCF_037176765.1. Classification (NCBI taxonomy): domain Eukaryota; kingdom Metazoa; phylum Chordata; class Lepidosauria; order Squamata; family Anolidae; genus Anolis; species Anolis sagrei. Next base: position 80,493,624 of record NC_090035.1, on the reverse strand, counting down.
TCAACCTGGGGTCGTACCCCTTCCAGCTCCGCCTGGAGCAACTGGGCATCCCGCCCCCGGCCAAGGTCCTCTTTAACACTGCCTTGGGGTCCCAAACAGAGGTCAACATGGAGGTGGTCAAGGTGGCACCCGGCCAAGCCGTCCTTCTCCGAGTGCCAAGAGGATTGGGACAGTGACCGCTACTGGAAGCAAGGGGAACCCTCATTGGCTGTGCTGTCGCCCAATAGCAGTGTTACTCTTTCCCTATTGGTTGTGTTAGTCTCAATCTTAACCAATGGCAGAGTAATTCCTTTCCTATTGGTTATCGCAGAGTCAATCACAGCCAATGGCAGAGCAACTCTTTCCCTATTGGTTGTCGCAGACTCAGTCTTAACCAATGGTAAAGCTACTCCTTTCCTATTGGTTATCGCAGACTCAATCTTCGCCAATGGCAGCGCAACTCCTTCCCTGTCGGTTGTCACAGACTCAGTTTTAACCAATAGGAAAGCTACTCCTCCCTATTGGCTGTCACAGATTCAATCTTAGCCAATGGCAGAGCAACCCCTTTCTTGGGTTGTTGTAGGTTTTTCTGGGCTATATGGCCATGTTCTGGAGCCAATTTTTCTCCTGACGTTTCGCCTGCATCTTTGGCAAGCATCCTCAGAGGTAGTGAGGTCTGTTGGAAGTAGGAAAAATGGGTTTATATATCTGTGGAATGACCAGGGTGGGACAAAGGACTTTTGTCTGCTGGAGCTAGCTGTGAATGTTTCAGCTGATCACCTTGATTAGTATTCAATTACTTGGAAGTGCCTGGGGGGAACCTTTTGTTGAGAGTGATTTTATGTGCCTTTTTGTTTCCCCTCTGTTGTTTTGCTGTTGTAATTTTAGAGGCTCTTTTTAATACTGGTAGCCAGATTTTGTTCATTTTCATGGTTTCCTCCTTTCTGTTGAAATTGTCCACCTGCTTCTTGTGTATTTCAATGGCTTCTCTGTGTAGCCTGACATGGTGGTTGTGAGAGTGGTCCAGCACTTCTGTGTCCTCAAATAATATGCTGTGTCCAGGTTGGTTCATCAGGTGGTCTGCTATGGCTGATTTCAGATTCAGTCTTAGCCAATGTCAGAGCAACTCCTTTGCTATTGGTTGTCGCAGACTCAGTCTTAACCAATGGCAAAGCTACTCTTCCCTATTGGCTGACACAGATTCAATCTTAGCCAATGGGAGAGCAACTCTTTCCCGATTGGTCGTCACAGATTCAATCTTAGCCAATGGCAGAGCAACTCCTTCCCTATGGGTTGTTGCAGACTCAGTCTTAACCAATGGCAAAGCTACTTCTCCCTATTGGCTGTCACAGATTCAATCTTACGCAATGGCAGAGCAACTGTTTCCCTATTGGTTGTCGCAGACTCAGTCTTAACCAATGGTAAAGCCACTCCTCCCTATTGGCTGTCACAGATTCACTCTTAGCCAATAGCAGAGCAACCCCTTCTCTATTGACTGTTACAGACTCAGTCTTAACCAATGGCAAAGCTACTCCTCCCTATTGGCTGTCACAGATTCACTCTTAGCCAATGGCAGAGCAACTCCTTCCCAATTGGCTATCACAGACTCAATCTTAACTAATGGCAGAATAACTTCCTTTCTATTGTCATCGCAGTTTCAATCTTAACCAATGGCAGAGCAACTTTTTCCCTATTGGTTATTGAATACTCAATCTTAACCAGTGGCAAAGCTACTCCTTCCCTATTGGTTGTCACATATTCAGTCTTATCCAATGGTAGAGCGACTCCTTCCTTATTGGTTGTCCTAGTGTCAACCTCCATTAAATCTGCAGTGTAAATGCATGAATAGACCCCGGGGGCATCTAGAATGTCAAATTAATGCAGTTTGGCACTGCTTTAACAGCCATGGCTCAATGCTATGGAATCCAGGGAGTTGTAGTTTGGAGAGGTCTTCAGTTCTCGTCAAACATAACTGGTCCATATATGATATATGTGTGTGTATGTATGTGTGTGTGTGTGTGTGTGTGTGTGTGAGAGAGAGAGAGAGAGAGAGAGAGAGTATAATTTGGAGTGTATTATGGTTTGTACTAACTTGCAGAAATCCTTTAAACGAAGCTGTCAATCATCCAGGACTGAATGCCCATTTGGACACACCGGGAGTACATTTTAAATGCCTTGTTACGCATTTCATATGATTTTTTTTTAAAGCGATGCATACTCCAATATGAATTTGGCACCCTCCGGTTATTTCCGCGTCGAAGTCAAGAGGTATATAATTAACATAGTTGCTTGTAACTAGTTTTATAATAAGATGGGTGTTTAAACCATTGGGATGGAGAATAAAACATTACTGGGCGAATCGTCTCTGTTTTCCTTGCTGTTGTTTTGTCTGAGGCTGAGAGAATGTGACCTGCCCAAGGTCATTGTGTTGACTGGGTGTGGAAGAGCCCTTGGGTGCATCTACATTATGAAATTAACGCAGTTTGACACCACTTTAACCACCCCTGGCTCGATACGATGGAATCCTGGGAGTTGTAGTTTGACAAGGTCTTTGCAAGGCCCTAAGGTCAAAGAACAAACCTAATATCACTTTATGCTGGGTTGCAAATCCTGGGAGTTGTAGTTTGACAAGGTCTTTGCAAGGCCCTAAGGTCAAAGAACAAACCTAATATCACTTTATGCTGGGTTGCAAGTCCTGGGAGTTGTAGTTTGACAAGGTCTTTGCAAGGCCCCAAGGTCAAAGAACAAACCTAATATCACTTTACGCTAGGTTGCAAATCCTGGGAGTTGTAGTTTGACAAGGTCTTTGCAAGGTCCTAAGGTCAAAGAACAAACCTAATATCACTTTATGCAGGGTTGCAAATCCTGGGAGTTGTAGTTTGACAAGGTCTTTGCAAGGTCCTAAGGTCAAAGGACAAACCTAATAACACTTTACACTGGGTTGCAAATCCCACCTTCCAAGTTTGCCTATACTTTGCGTGCACCTTTATTTATTATTACAATTATTATCAATAATATTATTATTATTGTCCAAAGTGTACACATTATAACTATTGGTACATAAAGCCACCAATTAACAGTAGTGACTTTACACCTCCTATTAATAGTAAAACATTTGTATCCTATTTGAAAGGAAACTTCCCAACCCTATAACGGGATGATAAGAGTTGTACAATATTTTGTCCCACAAGCAATCTATTTTTATAAATGTATAGATGTAAACAAGCAATATATATATTTCCATAAATTAGGGGGAAGGGGGAAGATTTCTAGTGGCAGGGAGTTCCACAGCTTGGCCTTGAATAAACTACACATCACTTGGCTTCCCCCAAAACAAAAACAATTGACTTTTAAAGGAATAGCAGGGAGTTCCACAGAACACCCTTGAAGAAACTATGCATTACTGTACTTGGTCCCCACCCCCAGGAACAACAACAATAACAACTGACTCTTAAAGGGGTTGCAAGGAGTTCCACAGCTTGGCCTTGAACAAACTACACATCACTTCTCCCCTCCGAAAAACAACAACAACAACAACAACAACAACAACAACAACAAATGACTCTTAGAGGAGTGGCAGGGAGTTCCATACCTTGGCCTTGAAGAAACTACATATCACTTGGCTCAATCTCCCCAAACAACAACAACAATAATAACAAATAACTCTTAAAGGAGTTGCAAGGAGTTCCACAGCTTACCCTTGAAGAAACTACAGATCACTTGGCTCAGTCTCCCCAAACAACAACAAATGACTCTTAAAGGAATTGCAAGGAGTTCCACAGCTTGTCCTCGAAGAAACTAAACATTACTTGCCCCCTACAACAACTACTGACTCTTAGAGGAGTGGCAGGAAGTTCCACAGCTTGCCCTTTAAAAAACTACACATCACTTGGCTCAATCTCCCCAGACAACAACAAATGATTCTTAAAGGAGTTGCAAGGAGTTCCACAGCTTGTCCTTGAAGAAACTACAATTACTTTCCTCCAACAACAACTACTGACTCTTAGAGGAATTGCAATGAGTTATACAGCTTGCCCTTGAAGAAACTACACATCACTTGGCTCAATCTCCCCAAACAACAACAAATGATTCTTAAAGGAGTTGGAAGAGTTCCACAGCTTGTCCTTGAAGAAACTACACATTACTTGTCTTCTCTCCCCCAAGAACAACAACTGACTCTTAGAGGAGTGGCAGGGAGTTCCATAGCTTGTCCTTGAAGAAACTACATATCACTTGCCCCCCCCAACAACAACTGACTCTTAGAGGAGTGGCAAGGAGTTCCACAGCTTGCCCTTGAAAAAACTACACATCACTTGGCTCAATCTCCCCAGACAACAGCAAAAAAATATTCTTAAAGGAGTTGTAAGGAGTTCCACAGTTTGTCCTTGAAGAAACTACACATTATTTACCCCTTCCCAAACAACAACATCAACAAAGACTCTTAAAGGAGTGGCAGGGAGTTCCACACCTTGGCACTGAAGAGACTACACATTACTTGTCCGTCCCCCCCACCACCACCACGAACAACTGACTCTTAGAGGAGTAGCAGGGAGTTCCACAGCTTGTCCTTGAAGAAACTACATATCACTTGGCTCAATCTCCCCAAACAACAAAAACAGCTGACTTTTAAAGGAGTTGCTAGGAGTTCCACCGCTTGCCCTTGAAGAAACTACACATTATCCCCCCCCCCCCCAACAACAACAACTGACTCTTAGATAAGTGGCAGGGAGTTCCACAGCTTGCCCTTGAAGAAACTACATCTTACTTCCCTCCACTCTCAACAACGACTCAAAGGTGTGGCAGGGAGTTCCACAGCTTGCCCTTGAAGAAACTACACATCACTTGGCTCAATCTCCCCAAACAACAACAACAAATAATAATGACTCTTAAAGATGTTGCAAGGAGTTCCACAGTTTTCCCTTGAGGAAACTACACATTACTTTCCCCCAACAACAACAACTGACTCTTAGAGAAGTGGCAGGGAGTTCCACAGCTTGCCCTTGAAGAAACTCAAAAAGATGTCGTTGTAGGCGTCTACTACAGACCCCCAAGCCAGGAGGAAGAACTTGATGAAGTCTTCTGCCAACAGTTGACCAAACAGGCACAGAGAAGAGATGTAGTAGTCATGGGCGATTTCAACTATCCCGATATTTGCTGGAAAACAAACTCGGCCAAGAGTACAAGGTCCAACAAATTCCTCGCTTGCCTTGCAGACAATTTCATGGTCCAGAAGGTAGAAGAAGCAACAAGGGGATTGACTACTCTTGATCTCATCTTAACAAATGCGGAGGACCTGATCGATGCGGTCGAAGTGGTAGGATCCTTAGGGGCAAGTGACCATGTGCTCCTGCAATTTGAGGTACAAAGGAAGGCCGAAACTAAGACAAGTCAAACCCGCATTTTGGACTTTAGGAGAGCTGATTTCCAAAAAATGAAGGAAACGCTGAGCAGCATTCCGTGGACACAGATACTAAAAGACAAGGGAGTTACGGATGGATGGGAATTTCTCAAGAGTGAAATACTCAAGGCGCAATTGCAAACTGTGCCAACAAAGAGAAAAAATAGGACAAGTGCAAAGAAGCCAGAATGGATGTCCAAAGAACTTCTAACTGTGCTAAGACACAAAAGAGACATGCACAAGAAGTGGAAAAAGGGAGAAATCACCAAAGAAGAATTCAAACAAATAGCCAACACCTGTAGGGAAAAGGTCCGCAAGGCTAAAGCAAAAAACGAGCTCAGACTTGCCAGGGACATTAAAAACAATAAAAAGGGCTTCTATTCTTATGTCAGTAGAAAAAGGAAAAACAAGGAGGCGATAGGACCTCTTCGAGGAGAAGATGGGGCAATGCTGACAGGGGATAGGGAAAAGGCAGAACTACTTAATGCCTTCTTTGCCTCGGTCTTCTCACAAAAAGAGAGTCTTCAACCTCAGCAAGATGGAGTGGATGAGGGTTTGGAGGACATCCAACCCCAAATTGGGAAAGAAGTCGTTCAGGAATACCTGGCCGCTCTTAATGAGTTCAAGTCCCCAGGGCCAGATCAACTACACCCCAGAGTATTGAAGGAACTAGCGGAAGTCATTTCGGAACCATTGGCAACCATCTTTGAGAGTTCTTGGAGAACGGGAGAAGTTCCAGCAGATTGGAGGAGGGCCAATGTGGTCCCAATCTTCAAGAAGGGAAAAAAGGATGACCCAAACAACTACCGTCCGGTCAGCCTCACGTCGATACCGGGCAAGATTCTGGAAAAGATTGTTAAGGAAGTGGTCTGCAAACACTTAGAAACAAATGCGGTCATCGCTAATAGTCAACATGGATTTATCAAAAACAAGTCATGTCAGACTAATCTGATCTCTTTCTTCGATAGAGCTACAAGCTGGGTAGACGCAGGGAATGCCGTGGATGTAGCGTACCTGGATTTCAGTAAGGCCTTTGACAAGGTCCCCCATGACCTTCTGGCAAGGAAACTAGTCCAATGTGGGCTAGGCAAAACTACGGTGAGGTGGATCTGGAATTGGTTAAGTGGACGAACACAGAGAGTGCTCACTAATGCTTCCTCTTCATCTTGGAAAGAAGTGACAAGTGGAGTGCCGCAGGGTTCCGTCCTGGGCCCGGTCCTGTTCAACATCTTTATTAATGACTTAGATGAAGGGCTAGAAGGCATGATCATCAAGTTTGCAGACGACACCAAATTGGGAGGGATAGCCAATAGTCCAGAGGACAGGAGCAGAATTCAAAACGATCTTGACAGATTAGAGAGATGGGCCAAAACTAACAAAATGAAGTTCAACAGTGACAAATGCAAGATACTCCACTTTGGCAGAAAAAACGAAATGCAAAGATACAGAATGGGTGACGCCTGGCTCGAGAGCAGTACGTGTGAAAAAGATCTTGGAGTCCTCGTGGACAACAAGTTAAACATGAGCCAACAATGTGACGTGGCGGCAAAAAAAGCCAATGGGATTTTGGCCTGCATCAAGAGGAGCATAGTGTCTAGATCTAAGGAAGTAATGCTACCCCTCTATTCTGCTTTGGTTAGACCACACCTGGAATATTGTGTCCAATTCTGGGCACCACAATTCAAGAGAGATATTGACAAGCTGGAATGTGTCCAGAGGAGGGCGACTAAAATGATCAAGGGTCTGGAGAACAAGCCCTATGAGGAGCGGCTTAGGGAACTGGGCATGTTTAGCCTGAAGAAGAGAAGGCTGAGAGGAGATATGATAGCCATGTATAAATATGTGAGAGGAAGCCACAGGGAGGAGGGAGCAAGCTTGTTTTCTGCTTCCTTGGAGACTAGGACGCGGAACAATGGCTTCAAACTACAAGAGAGGAGATTCCATCTGAACATGAGGAAGAACTTCCTGACTGTGAGAGCCGTTCAGCAGTGGAACTCTCTGCCCCGGAGTGTGGTGGAGGCTCCTTCTTTGGAAGCTTTTAAACAGAGGCTGGATGGCCATCTGTCAGGGGTGATTTGAATGCAATATTCCTGCTTCTTGGCAGGGGGTTGGACTGGATGGCCCATGAGGTCTCTTCCAACTCTTTGATTCTATGATTCTATGATTCTATGAAACTACACCTTACTTGCCCCCACCCTCAACAACGACTCAAAGGAGTGGCAGGGAGTTCCCCAGCTTGTCCTTTAAGAAACTACACATCACTTGGCTCCCTTTACCCAAAACAACAACAACAACAACAACAACAAATGACTCTTAAAGGAATTGCAAGGAGTTCCACAGCTTGTCCTTGAAGAAACTACACATTACTTGCCCTCACCTTCAACAACGACTCAAAGAAGTGGCAAGGAGTTCCACAGCTTGCCCTTGAAAAAACTACACATTACTTGCACCCCCCCCCCCAACAACAACAACAACCGACTCTTAGAGGAGTGGCAAGGAGTTCCACAACTTTGAAGAAACTACATCTTACTTGCCCTCACCCTCAACAACGACTCAAAGGAGTTGCAGGGAGTTCTACAGCTTGCCCTTGAAAAAACTACACATCACTTGGCTCAATCTCCCCAAACAACAACAAATGACTCTTAAAGGAATTGCAAGGAGTTCCACAGCTTGTCCTTGAAGAAACTACACATTACTTCCCACCACTCTCAACAACGACTCAAAGGAGTGGCAGGGAGTTCCACAGCTTGGCCTTGAAGAAACTACACATCACGTGGCTCCCTTTACCCAAAACAACAACAACAAACGACTCTTAAGGAAGTTCAGGAAAGGGCTGAAGGACCCCCTTTGGAAGTCGAACCCCCAACCCACGTGGGTGGGCCTGGAGGTGGGCCCCACCTTATCGCCCTTTTAAGGCGGGGCCCCTTTTAAGAAGCGGTGCATTGTGGAATGAGAGGGGAGGGGGCCAAAGAGAGAGAGAGAGAGAAAAGAGTGTGGAATTTGGGAAATGAAATGTAGCAAAAGGAGGGAGGAGAGAAACATTTCCAAAGGAAGGAAGGAAGGAAGCAGGAAGGCAACATTGTCTCTCCCCCCCCCTCCCTTTGCACGCCCCTTGAATTGGGTGCCTTCTCTGTTTGGGGAGGGGGCCAGGCAGGGAGGCATTGGGGAGGGGGCGCCTGGGCCCACCATGCCATGGGAGCCAAGGTAAGGGGCGGCGCCGACCCCGCTGGGGCTGCCGCCTGAGGCTGAGAGAGAGAGAAAGAGAAGGAAAGAAGGAAGGAAGGAAGGGAAGAAAGAAGGGAAGGAGGGAGGGAGGGAGGGGGGCGGAGCGGGGAGCCCCACCCCCGTCCCCACCCAGCCCAGGTCGGGAAGCCGAGGAAGGCGGAGCACCGGCAGAGGAAGAAGAAGGAGAAGAAGAAGGAGAAAGAGAGGAAGGAGGAGAAGAGGAAGAGGGAGGCACAAAGCCTGCAGGCATGAGGTCAGTGCTCGCTTGCCTTCAAGGGGGGCCAGGGAGGGGCTGGGGGGCTTTGTTGTGTTTCTTGGAAGGCAAGGAAGGGGATCCTCACCTTTCCCCAGGGACCCCCTTCTTGGGGGACCCCCTTTCCCGACTTTTCTTAGGAACCCCCTCCTTCCTTTTGGGACTATCCTTCCTTGGGGACCCCTCTTTCTTAGGGACAGGCATCCCTTCCCTCTTCTTTAGGGAACCCCCTTTTCAAGGGACCCCTCTTCCCACTTTCCTTGGGACCCCAACTCTTCCTGAAGAGGGGGGTCCCATGGTGGAACCCTTCTAGTGGAACCTACCCTTCCTTCCTTCCTTCCTCTCCCTCCCTCTCTTTTCTTTCCTCTTCCTTGGAGAATTCCTTTTCTTCTGGACCTTCTTTCTTGGGGGTCCCCTTCTTGGGGGACCCCTTTTCCCGACTTTTCTTAGGAACCCCCTCCTTCCTTTTGGGACTGTGCTTCCTTGGGGACCCCACTTTCTTAGGGAGAGGTATCCCCAACCTCTGCTTTAAGGAACCCCACTTTCCATGGGACCCCCAACTCTTCCTGAAGAGGGGGGGGGGTCCCATGGTGGGACCCTTCTATTGGAACCTACCTACCCTCTCTCCCTTCCTTCCTCTCTCTCTCTCTCTCTCTCTCTCTCTCTCTTTTCCTTCCTCTTCCTTGGAGAATTCCCTTTCTTTGGGACCTTCTTTCTTGGGGATCCCCTTCTTTGGGGACCCCTCTTTCCACTTTCCTTGGGACCCCCCTCTTCCTGAAGACCTCCCTTCCATTGAAACCCACCTTTCCTTCCTTCCTCTCTCTCTCCCTTCTTCTTCCTTGGAGAATTCTCTTTCTTTGGGACCTTCTTTCTTGGGGATCTCCTTCTTTGGGGACCCCTCTTCCCACTTTGCTTGGGACCCCCTCTTCCTGAAGACCTCCCATTAGGACTCTTCCTCCCTCCCTCCCTTTCCTCTTCCTTGGAGAATCCCCTTTATTCAGAACTTTCTTCCTTGGGGACCCACTTCTTTAGGGACCCCTCTTCACAGTTTTCTTGGAGACCCCCTCCTTCCTTTTGGGACTATCCTTCCTTGGAGACCCCTCTTTCTTAGGGAGAGGTATCCCCTCCCTCTTCTTTAAGGAACCCCCTTTTTAAGGGACCCCTCTTCCCACTTTCCTTGGGACCCCCCTCTTGCTGAAGAGGGGTGTCCCATGGTGGGACCCTTCTAGGGGGACCCACCTTTCTTTTCTTCCTTCCCTCCTTCCTCTCTCTCTCTCTTTCCCTCCCTCTTCCTTGGAGAATTCCCTTTCTTGATGACCTTCTTCCTTGGGGACTCCCTTCTTTGGGGACCCCTCTTCCCACTTTCCTTGGGACCCCCTTTCTTGGGGACGGACACCTCCTCTCTTCCTTGGAGAACTTCCTCCCTTAGGAAACTTCTTTCGAGACCCCTCTTTCTTGGGGACCTCTTCTCTCTCTTCCTTGGAGAATCTCCCTCTTTCCTTCCTTTTAGCACCCCTTTCTTAGGGACCATCCTTTCTTGGGGACATTTTTGGGGATCTCCCCTTCTTTGAGGACTCCTCTTTCTTAGGGCCCTCCCCTTTCTCTTCCTTGGTGAACCCCCTTTTTTGAGATCATCCTTCCTTGGGGATCCCTTTCTTTAGGGACCTTTCCTCTCACTTTCCTTGGGACCCACTATTCTTCCAGGAGAACTTCCTTCCATGGGGACCCCTCTTTCTTGGAGAACTTCCTTTCATTGGGGACCATCTTTCTTTAGGGACTTCTCTTCCCACTTTTCTTGGAGACCCTTCTCTTCCTTCTTTAGGGAACTTCCTTGAAGACCCCTCTTTCTTGGGGACCTCCTCTCCCTCCTCCTTCCCTTCTTTTTAGCACCCCCTTCCTTAGGGACTATCCTTTCATGTGGACTTCACTTTTTGGGGGATCTCCCCTTCTTTGGGGACCTCCTCTTTCTTCCTTGGAAACCCCTCTTTCTTAGGGACAGATCTCCTTCCGCTCTTCCTTGGGGACCATCCTTCTGTAGAGATCTCCCTTCCCACTTTTCTTAGGGGACCCCCCTTTCCTCCCTTTTGGTACTTCCTTAGAGAACCTTCTTTCCGAAGGACATCACCTTCTTCTTCCTAGGAGAACCCCCTTTCTTTAAGACCCCCTTCTTTTTGGGTTCTTCCTCCTTAGGGAAACCCCTTCCTCCCTTCTTTGGGGAAATCTTTCTTAGGGACATACACCTCCTTCCTCTCTTCCTTGGGGACCCCTTCTTTAGGCACCCCTCTTCCCACTTTCCTTGGGAACCACTCCTCTTCCTTTCTTTCTTCCTTTCCTCTTCTGACCCCTTCCTTGGAGACCCGTCTTTCTTAGAGACCTCTCCTCCTTCTTCCTTGGAAGAACCTCTTCTTTGAGGAACTTCTTTCCTCGGGACCCCCTTCTTTAGGAACCTCCACGTTTCTTGGGTGATGCTTCCCATTCCTCCTTCCTTTGAGACCCTTCTTTATTAAGAAGGACACCCCTTTCCTCTTCCTTGGAAACTCCCTTCTTTGAGGACCTTCTTCCTTCGGGGCCTTCTTCCTTTGGAGATCCAACTTTCAACTCACTTTTCATCTCTTCTTTGGGAAGACCTCCTCTCTCCTTACTTCCTCTCTTTCTTGAAGGCCATCCTTCCTTGGTGATCCCCTTCCTTATTTCCTTCCTTCCTTCCTTCCTTCTTTCTCTCCTTCCTTCTCTCCTTCCTTCTCTCCTTCTTTCCTTCCTTCTTTCCTTCCTTCTTTCCTTCCTTCTTTCTTTCCTTCTCTCCTTCCTTCCTTCTTTCCTTCCTTCTTTCTTTCATTCTCTCCCTCCTTCCTTCCTTCTCCTCTTCTCTCCTTCTTTCTCTCCTTCCTTCCTTCCTTCCTTCCTTCTCTCCTTCTTTCCTTCCTTCTTTCCTTCCTTCTTTCCTTCCTTTTTTCCTTCCTTTCCTTCCTTCTTTCTTTCCTTCCTTCCTTCCTTCCTTATTTCCTTCCTTCCCTCCTTCCCATCTTTCCTTGGGAACTTCCTACTTTAGAGACATCCCCTCCTACTTCCTTTGGTACCCCTTTTCCTGAGAGACCCCACACCTCTTTTCCTTGGGACCCCCACCTTTGGGCCCCCTTCCCCATGTCCTTGAGGACCCCTCTTTCCTCTCCCATTGTATTTTTCCTTCTTGGAAGGCAAAGTGTTGCCAAAAGTGGAGTCTCTGCCCCGAGGAGGATGCAAATGTGATGGTTTTTGGGGCCTGGGCGTGTGTTGCTTTCCCTCCTGGAGGCACGAAGCCTTGCAAAAGTGAACCACTTCCGGCCAAAGAAAGGTTTCTGCAGGGAGTCTTGTGGATTTCCTTTCCTCCCGTGTCACCTTTACAAATGGCTTGGAGTAGGCCTATTGCATCCTTTGCGTTTACTCGAATGTTGGGTTCGTTGACTTGGAAAGGGCTTTGCGTGCATCGACACTGCAGAATGAATGCGGCTTTGACTCCCTGTCCTGGTTATATGCTTGGGAAATCCTGGGAGTTGTAGTTTCACAAGGCCAAAAGAGCTTGGGAAACTACAACTCCCAGGTTCTCATCACAGTTAAAGCAGAGTGAATGCCACTTTGACTCCCTGCCCTGGCTATATGCTTGGGAAATCCTGGGAGTTGTAGTTTCACAAGGCCAAAAGAGCTTGGGAAACTGCAACTCCCAGGATCTCATCACAGTTAAAACAGTGTGAATGCCTCTTTGACTCCCTGCCCTGGCTATATGCTTGGGAAATCCCGGGAGTTGTAGTTTCACAAGGCCAAAGGAGCTTCGGAAACTACAACTCCCAGGTCCTCATCACAGTTAAAGCAGAGTGAATGCAGCTTTGACTCCCTGCCCTGGCTATATGCTTGGGAAATCCTGGGAGTTGTAGTTTCACAAGGCTAAAGGAGCTTGGGAAACTATAACTCCCAGGATCTCATCACAGTTAAAGCAGAGTGAATGCCACTTTGACTCCCTGTCCTGGCTATATGATTGAGAAATCCTTGGAGTTGTAGTTTCACAAGGCCAAAAGAGCTTGGGAAACTACAACTCCCAGGTCCTCATCATAGTTAAAGCACAGTGAATGCCACTTTGACTCCCTGCCCTGGCTATATGCTTGGGAAATCCTGGGAGTTGTAGTTTCACAAGGCCAAAAGAGCTTGGGAAACTACAACTCCCAGGATCTCGTTGCAAACTGCTTCCATTGGGGTTGAGAAGTCAACTTGACAGCAAAGTAATAGCAAAGTAGTCTAACTCAGTCTAAATAATAGCAAAATAATCTAAAAGGAGTCTAACTCGGCTGGGAATTGGAATAATTGGTTTGCATACATCTTTCACCCATGGAAGTTGGAAGTTTCTGACTTTTTGCAATAGCATTATGATGTACTAGCTGTGCCCTGCCAGGCGTTGCTGTGGCTCAGTCTGGTAATCTGGAAAATAAAGTAATGAGAAAGTGTTAATTTCTAATATATGCAATTTCTTTATGCTTGTAGTTAAACGATATTTGTCAGTGTTGATGTGGAGATTGTCTGGTTTGCCTACTCTGGAACATACAACATATTATTGTCCTTCTTTAGGGGTCACTTTCAAATCTATCATACTATATCTCTCTGTGTGTGAGTCATATCTATCTATCTATATCTATGGCTGGATGGCTCTTTGTCAGGAGGGCTTTGATTATGTTTTCTTGCCCTGGGGAAGGGAGTTGGGCTGGATGGCCTTCAGTATTTTCTGTTGGTCATGGGGGTTCTGTGTGGGAAGTTTGCCCCAATTCTGTCATTGGTGGGGTTCAGAATGCTCTTCGACTGTAGGTGAACTATAAATCCCAGTAACTACAGCTCCCAAATGCCAAGGTCTATTTTCCCCAAACTCTATCTGTGTTCATATTTGGGCATGTGGAATATTCGTACCAAGTTTGGTCCAGATTCATCATTGTTTGAGTCCACAGTGCTCTCTGAATGTAGGTGAACTACAACTCCCAAACTTAAGGTCAACGCCCGCCAAACCTTCTAGTGTTTTCTATTGGGCATGGGAGTCCTGTGTACCACGTTTGGTTCAACTCCATCATTGGTGGAGTTCGGAATGCTCTTTGATTGTAGGTGAACCATAAATCCCAATAACTACAACTCCCAAATGTCAAGGTCTATTTCTCCCAAACGCCACCTGTGTTCATATTTGGGCATATGGAATCATCATGCCAAGTTTGGTCCAGATCCATCATTGTTTGAGTCCACAGTGCTCTTTGATTGTAGGTGTACTATAAATCCCAATAACTATAACTCCCAAATGTCAAGGTCTATTTCCTCCAAACTCCACCAATGTTCACATTTGGGCATATGGAATGCCTAGATCCATCATTGTTTGAGTCCACAGTGCTCTCTGAATGTAGGTGAACTACAACTCCCAAACTTAAAGTCCATGACACCAAACCCTTCTAGTGTTTTCTGTTGGGAGTCCTGTGTACCACGTTTGGTTCAACTCCATCATTGGTGGGGTTCACAATGCTCTTTGATTGTAAGTGAACTATAAATCCCAGCAACTACAACTCTGAAACTTAAGGTCAACGCCCACCAAACCCTTCTAGTGTTTTCTGTTGGTCATGGGAGTTCTGTGTGCCAAGTTTGGTTCAGTTCCATCATTGGTGGAGTTCAGAATGCTCTTTGATTGTAGGTGAACTATAAATCCCAGCAACTAAAACTCCCAAGTGACATTTTTTTGACTGAAGGTCATACATTGGGTTGTTAGGTGTCTTGTGTCCAAATTTGGTGTCAATTCATCCAGTGGTTTTTGAGTTATGTTAATCCCACAAACGAACGTTACATTGGGTTGTTGTAGATTTTTTTGGGCTATATGGCCATGGTCTAGAGGCATTCTCTCCTGACGTTTCGCCTGCATCTTTACATTGTTATTTATATAGATTTTACCTCTGTTGTACCCCACCTTGAGACATAAGGAGAGGCAGGTAATACATTCAAAAATATTATAATTCCAATGATATGTGCTTTGCACACACAATACACTGGTCCTGGGGGGCTGGACTAGATGGCCTTTGGGTGCCCCCCAGAAATAGCATATCCATCCCTTTCATTATATAGGAAAAGCCGACCACTCTCTAAAAATTATTGTCTTTTTAGAAGATCAATAAGGTTTAAAAGCACTGCCATTAAAAAAGCAAATGCCTAATAGACAATACCATTCATTGTGCAAGGCCAGCTTCCCCTTGCGGGAAGCAAAACGGCTCCTTCATTGCAACGCCTGCAGGAAGATAGTAAAAAGGATGCCTGCTCTAAAACCGTGTCTACATTGTACAGTTAATCCAGTTTGGCACCATTTGAAACGCAGTGGCTCAAAGCTATAGAATTGTGGGAGCTGTAGTTTGCAGTCTTTGGGAGAACTACAGCTCCTGTGATCCCATAGCATTGAGCATTGAGCATTGGCAATTCACGCAGTGCCAAACTGCATTGTTTCTACAGTGCAGACGCTCTATTTGCAGGCCTTTCTTCCATTCGTAATAATAATAATAATAATAATAATAATAATAATGTTTGTGTCGTGTCAGCAGTGACTTGAGGAACTGCAAGTCGCTTCTGGTGTGAGAGAATTGGCTGTCTGCAAGGATAATAATAATAATAATAATAACAACAATAATAAACATCACACTGTCCTAGACACTTGGGAAGTGTCCAGTGTGTGATTGAAAACATTATGCCGTTTCCTGGCATCTGGAGAGTATCTATAGAGAGTGCCTCCGAGCATGTGCAGAGTGCATTTGCAACCTCGCTGCAAAAATAGGCATCGTTTCCCTTTAATGGGTTTAGGAATAGGTCCAAAAAAAATGCCCAGCCTCTCCATTATTTAGGTGTGGGGTGAATCTACACTGCATTATTATTATTATTATTATTATTATTATTATTATTATTATTTTATATACTGGCACCTGCAAAGTATTTATAGAGAATGCCTCTGAGCATGTGCAGAGTGCTTTTGCAACCTCACTGCAAAAATAGGCATCTTTTCCCTCTAATGGGTTTAGGAATAGGTCAAAAGAAATGCCCAACCTCTCCATTATTATTATGGCCATTTATGCATTTTCATCTTGCTTTTGTAGAATTATTACTATTATTATTATTATTATTATTATTATTATTATTATTATTATTATGATCATGTATGCATTTTCATCTTGCTTTTGTAGAATTATTATTATTATTATGGTCATTTATGCATTTTCATCTTGCTTTTGTAGAATTATTATTATTATTATTATTATTATTATGGTCATTTATGCATTTCCATCTTGCTTCTGTAGAATTATTATTATCCTTATTATTTGTTTGTTTATTTCTGTTCCGCGTTATCTCTCTTAAAACAGACCTAAATGGATGTAATTAGACACCACTTTAAGTGCTAATGGCTTCCTGGGAGTTGTAGTTTGGGGAGGCCTTAGCACTCTTTGGCCAGGGAAGGCTAAGTCCTCGGAAAACGACAACTCCCAGGATTCCATCACATTGAGCAGTCCAATAGGGGCCAAGTTGCCCTCTCTCCACAGTGTTGATAGACCCTTGTCCTTGGGATACTTAGCACCTTCTTCCTGATTTGCAAATGCTACCTGGGATTCCTCGCCAGGCTCTCTTAGTCACCCGCTGGCTGTCTTTCCTTCCATCGCGCCTGGATTGCGACACAGCTCTTCTCCACCCAGTTACCTTTTTATCAGGCACATCTCCAGAAAACCTGTATTTCCCAGAAAAGGGCTGTCCGTCAGTGTCTTTGAAAGCAAAGAGCCGAAAATACTTAAAGTGGAAGGGTTTTGGTTTCTAGGTGCTTGGTGAAAAGCAAACATATTATATGTTTGCGGACTCGTTCACCTGGATAATGGGCCATCATTGGAAAACAATGTACAGAAATTAATTCTTCCCAAAAGTGACATGGGTTTAAGGTAAACATCACAATACAATTCAGCCCCAAATGTTAAAATGCATAACTTCTATCTGTCTGTCTGTCTATCTATCCATCTAGCCACACATCACTCTCTCTGTCTATCTGTCTGTCTGTCTATCTACCTACCTATCTACCTACCCATCCATCCATCCATCCATCCATCCATCCTGCTATCTATCCATTCACCTACTCATCCACCCACCTACCTATTCGTCAATCTGGCCATCCATTCATCCAGTCCTTTATCCATTCATCTATCTTTCTATCTACTCATTCATCCATTCAACCAGCCCTCTATCCATCTGTCCATCCATGCATCTAGCTATCCATCTATTCTTCCATCCATCCATCCATCCATCCATCCATCCATCCAATTATCTATCTATCCATCCAGCCATGCATAAATTCATCTATTTGTCTGTCCATCTGTCCATCTATCCCTCTATCTATTCCTCTGTCTGTCTATCTATCTATCTATCTATCTATCTATCTATCTACCTATCTACCTACCCACCCACCCACCCACCCACCCATCCATCCATCCATCCATCCATCCCTCTATCCTTCTGTTAACCCATGCATCTATCCATCTATAAGTCTATCCATTGATCCATCCATCCATGCATCAATCCATCTATCTGTCTGTCTGTCTGTCCATCCATCTCTCTACCCATTGTTTTGTCTACCTATCTACCCAGCCAGCCCTCTATTAATCTGTCTATCCAGCCATCTATCTATCCAATTATCCATCTATCTATCTATCCATCCAGCCATGCATCAATTCATCTATTTGTCTGTCCGTCCGTCCATCCATCCATCTCTCTACCAATTCTTTTGTCTACCTATCTACCCAGCCAGCCCTCTATTCATCTGTCCATCCATGCATCTAGGTATCCATCTATTCTTCCATCTATCCATCCATCCAGCCAGCCAGCCATCTATCTATCCAATTATCCATCTATCTATCCATCCAGCCATGCTTCAATTCATCTATTTGTCTGTCTGTCCATCCATCCATCCATCCATCTATCCCTCTATCCATTCATCTGTCTAACTACCAGTCTAGCCGTCCACCCATCACTCTATCCTTCTGTCCATCCATGAATCTAGCTATCCATCTATAAGTCCACTATCTATCTATCTATCTATCTATCTATCTATCTATCTATCCATCCATCCATCAATCCATCTATGTGTCTGTCCATCCATCCATCCATTTCTCTATCCATTCTTCTGTCTACCTATCCATTCATGCATGCATGCATGCATCAATCCATCTATGTGTCTGTCCATCCATCCATCCCTCTATCCATTCATCTGTCTATCCATCTACTGATCTACCCATCCATCCATCACTCTATCCTTCTGTCCATCCATGAATCCATCCATCCATCTATTCACCTATCCATCCATCCATCAATCCATCTATGTGTCTGTCTATCCATCCATTTCTCTATCCATTCTTCTGTCTACCTATCTACCCAGCCAGCCCTCTTTCCATCTGTCCATTCATGCATCTAGCTATCCATCTATCCGTCTGTCCGTCCATCCATCCATCCATCTATGTGTCTGTCTATCCATCCATTTCTCTATCCATTCTTCTGTCTACCTATCTACCCAGCCAGCCCTCTTTCCATCTGTCCATTCATGCATCTAGCTATCCATCTATCCGTCTGTCCGTCCATCCATCCATCCATCTATGTGTCTGTCTATCCATCCATTTCTCTATCCATTCTTCTGTCTACCTATCTACCCAGCCAGCCCTTTTTCCATCTGTCCATTCATGCATCTAGCTATCCATCTATCCGTCTGTCCGTCCATCCATCCATCCATCTATGTGTCTGTCTATCCATCCATTTCTCTATCCATTCTTCTGTCTACCTATCTACCCAGCCAGCCCTTTTTCCATCTGTCCATTCATGCATCTAGCTATCCATCTATCCGTCTGTCCGTCCATCCATCCATCCATCCATCCATCCATCCATCCATCCATCTATGTGTCTGTCTATCCATCCATTTCTCTATCCATTCTTCTGTCTACCTATCTACCCAGCCAGCCCTCTTTCCATCTGTCCATTCATGCATCTAGCTATCCATCTACCCGTCTGTCCGTCCATCCATCCATCTACCTGTTCCATTCATCTATTTGTCTGTCTGTCCGTTCATTCATCCACCCATCCATCTATCCCTCTATCCATTCATCTATCTATCTACCTATCTACCTATCCATCCATCCCTCTATCCATCTGTCCATCCATGCATCTAGTTATCCATCTATAAATCCATCTATCCACCTACCTATCTACCTATCCATCCATCCATCTATGTGTCTGCCCATCCGTCCATCCATTTATCTATCCATTCCTCTGTCTACCTATCTACCCATCCAGCCTTCTTTCCATCTATCCATTCATGCATCTAGCTATCCATCTATAAGTCCATCTATCCATTTACCTACCTACCTACCTACCTACCTCCATGCATCAATCCATCTATGTGTCTGTCCGTCCATCCATCCATCCATTTCTCTATCCATTCCTCTGTCTACCTATCTACCCAGCCAGCCCTCTATCCATCTGTCCATTCATGCATCTAGCTATCCATCTATAAGTCCATCCGTCCATCCATTTATTTGTCTCTCTGTCCATCCATTCATCCATCTGTCTATCCATCTATTTGTCCACCTATCCATCTATCTCTCTATCTATCCAGCTATTTATCTAACCCTCTATATATGTAGCCTTCTATTTATCTGTAGGTATATCTATATCTCCACATATATATTTCTATCTGTAAAGTTGAGCTTTGAGGTCTTTGCTATATAATTAATTAAGCTTAAACCAGTATCCATTTAAAGGGAGGTATTTACACAAGTTCTGAGTGTTAGCTCCAGCAGCAGGAAAAAGTCACCCAATTTCTCATCTCTAATTCTAGAGATAGTGAGTGCGTCCACACTGTGCAATTAAACCAGTTTGGCACCACTTTAACTGCCGTAGTTCAATGCAGTAGAATCCTAGGAGTGGTTGTTTCGCAAGCCTTCTCTGCCCAAGAGTACAAACTAGTAATCCCAAGGTTCCATAGCATTGAGCTTTGATCAGTCAAAGTGGTCTCAAACTGTGTTAATTCTACAGTGCAGATGCACCTATTCGAGGCTAGTGAGTCCATTGCCACTTGATATTTCCATTAAACAGATGCGTGAATAGAGTCATTTCCCTTACTTCTCTCTTCTGGGTTTGCATTCATTCTCTGGTTGACTCACGTGGTGATACATTCGCCTTTACACTGTGTTCTTTGTCATATTTGGTCAAAAAAAGGGAAGCAAAGGTGCTTTTTTGAGTGTTTCAGAGACAAAAGGTTAGCCAAGTACTTCATAGAGGGGCAACTAGAGGACAAATCCATCTCATTGGGCATCTACACTGTAGAAATAATGCGGTTTGACTCCACTATGGATTCTATGGAATCCTGGGAGTTTTAGTTTTCCCAGGTCTTTAGCACTCTCTCCCATTGAGTTAGAGCAGTTATAGAGATGTCAAACTGTATTCAATACACAGTGTAGATGTACCCTTTGTTCCCTGGTGTGGTGGTTGCGCTTTCATGGAAATCTTGACAAACTACAACTCCCAGGGCTCCATAGCATTGCATAGATCCTTTCAGCTTGTCAGGTTGTTGATATAGGATGAAGCCGTGCTGGCTTTTAGCTCTGCAAAGTCTTGTTTTTCGAGGCAATAAATCATTCGGTCTTGAATCAGGCTTTTCTGCCCATTCGTCTGAATCAGGCATCGGTTTGTCATTTCCTTCTGAGGCTTTTCCTCTTGAATATTATGTATGTATTTATTTATTATTGTGTTTATTTTTGTCCGGCTATCTGTTTGTCATTTCCTGAGTGGCTTTTCCTCTTGAATAATAATAATAATAATAATAATAATAATAATAATAATAATTCAAAGGTGGAAAGCCAACAACAAACCAATAGCAGGATATATATACACTGAATTATTATTATTATTATTATTATTATTATTATTATTATTCAAAGGGAAAAGCCATGCAACAAACAACAAACCAATAGCAGGATTATTATTATTATTATTATTATTATTATTATTATTATTATTATTCAAAGGGAAAAGCCATGCAACAAACAACAAACCAGTAGCAGGATTATTATTATTATTATTATTATTATTATTATTATTATTATTCAAAGGGAAAAGCCATGCAACAAACAACAAACCAATAGCAGGATTATTATTA
This sequence comes from Anolis sagrei, assembly GCF_037176765.1. NCBI lineage: Eukaryota > Metazoa > Chordata > Lepidosauria > Squamata > Anolidae > Anolis > Anolis sagrei. The sequence goes on along the minus strand of NC_090035.1, from coordinate 80,472,561 downwards.
TTATTATTATTATTATTATTATTATTATTATTCAGAGGGAAAAGCCATGCAACAAACAACAAACCAATAGCAGGATTATTATTATTATTATTATTATTATTATTATTATTATTATTATTATTATTCAGAGGGAAAAGCCATGCAACAAACAACAAACCAATAGCAGGATATATATAAATTGAATAATAATAATAATAATAATAATAATAATGGTGGGTTGTTAGGTGTGTTGTGTCCAAATTTGGTGCCAATTCGTCCAGTGGTTTTTGAGTTACGTTAATCCCACAAACGAACATTACATTTTTATTTATATACAGAATAATAATAATAATAATAATAATCTTTATTTATACCCCGCCAACATCTCGGAGCAGCTAACATGAGGCCAAGCACAAAGATACAATACAGCAAAAATGAAATACAAAACACAGAACAACAAAAATTACAGCAAAATAAAATACGTACAGTAGGAATATAAAACAAATGAAGCAAAATTGGAATAGACAGGCGCGCCAATTGAAGCAATGGCTTCAAACAACAAGAAAGGAGATTCCATCTGAACATGAAGAAGAACTTCCTGACTGAGAGCCGTTCAGCAGTGGAACTCTCTGCCCCGGAGTGTGGTGGAGGCTCCTTCTTTGGAGGCTTTGAAACAGAGGCTGGATGGCCATCTGTCGGGGGTGCTTTGAATGCAATATTCCTGCTTCTTGGCAGAATGGGGTTGGACTGGATGGCCCATGAGGTCTCTTCCAACTCTTTGATTCTATGAATCCCTAGTCGTTGCAATGTGTTTCTATGGCAGACTTGACCATTGAATCCTATTGGGAGACCTAGAAACTCCTAAAGAGGTGTTCTCAGGTAGCGGTTTCTTGACCCCCATTCCTCTGCTCCACTTTTGTGGAACCAAATTAGCAGCGAAATCGACACAAAGGAAGGTCAGGAAAAGGAATGAGCAGCTGCAAAGAGGGGGTAAGAGTATATATCTCTGCAACGTGGAGTATCTCTTTGGCATCTCCAGCAGCTGCAAAGGCTCCAGCTGTCTGGGCCTCGGATGGAGGCAGAGAAGGGGTTTTTCCTAGATCGTTCCTTCCACCGTTCTCTTTGCAAACGGGGATTTGAGGGCTGTAGGTTTTTTTCGGGCTATATGGCCATGTTCTAGAGGCATTTTCTCCTGACGTTTCTCCTGCATCTATGGCAAGCATCCTCAGAGGTAGTGAGGTCTGTTGGAACTAGGAAAAAGGGTTTATATATCTGTGGAATGACCAGGGTGGGACAAAGAACTCTTGTCTGCTGGAGCTAGGTGTGAATGATTCAACCAACCACCTTGATTAGCATTTGATGACCTGGCAGTGCCTGGGGCAATCTTTTGTTGAGAGGTGAGTAGATGTCCTTGATCAGGGGTCCTCAAACTAAGTCCCGGGGGCCGGATACGGCCTTCCAAGGTCATTTACCCGGCCGTCACTCAGGGTCAGCCTAGGCCTGAAATGACTTGAAAGCACACAACAACAACAACAATCCCATCTCATCAGCCAAAAGCAGGCCCGCACTTCCCATTGAAAAACTAATAAGTTCATATTTGTTAAAATTGTTCTTCATTTTAATTATTGTATTGTATTGTCGAAGGCTTTCATGGCCGGAATCACTGGGTTGTTGTAGTTATTTTTTGGGCTATAGGGCCATGTTCTAGAGGCATTCTCTCCTGACGTTTCGCCTGCATCTATGGCAAGCATCCTCAGAGGTTGTGAGGTCTGTTGGAAGTAGGAAAGAGGGTTTATATATCTGTGGAATGACCAGGGTGGGACAAAGGACTCTTGTCTGCTGGAGCTAGGTGTGAATGTTTCAACCAACCACCTTGATTAGCCTTTGATGGCCTGGCAGTGCCTGGAGCAATCTTTTGTTGAGAGGTGATTAGATGTCCTTGTTTGTTTCCTCTCTGTTGTTGTGCTGTTCTAATTTTAGAGTTTTTTTTAATACTGGTAGCCAGATTTTGTTCATTTTCATGGTTTCCTCCTTTCTGTTCAAATTGTCCACATGCTTCTTGTGGATTTCAGTGGCTTCTCTGTGTAGCCTGACATGGTGGTTGTGAGAGTGGTCCAGCATTTCTGTGTTCTCAAATAACATCCTGTGTCCAGGTTGATTCATCAGGTGCTCTGCTATGGCTAATTTCTCTGGTTGAAGGAGTCTGCAGTTCCTTTCATGTTCCTTGATTCGTGTTCCTGGCCTTAATTGCATTGGAGATTCCATCTGAACATGAGGAAGAACTTCCTGACTGTGAGAGCCGTTCAGCAGTGGAACTCTCTGCCCCGGAGTGTGGTGGAGGCTCCTTCTTTGGAAGCTTTTAAACAGAGGCTGGATGGCCATCTGTCAGGGGTGATTTGAATGCAATATTCCTGCTTCTTGGCAGAATGGGGTTGGACTGGATGATGGCCCATGAGGTCTCTTCCAACTCTTTGATTCTATGATTCTGTGGTTCAGATTCCATAGAAGTCTGAAAAGAAGCCCCATGAAAGCCTTGGCAGACTGTGCAAAAAGAATCTGGGAAGCCCACCTCCTCCAAGATGAACGGGACCACCTCAACTGGGCTCTCCAGGCCAAGGGAGACTCCACCTCAGACATCAGAAGAGCTGCAAGACCACCGAGAAGAAGCCATGAGAGTCAAGACAAGGTCCACCCAGAGGAAAGGGGTTCTTGCCATACATCAAGGGAACCACTGACCACATAAGGAAGCTGATGAGGAAACACAACATACAAACTATCTCCAGACCCACCAAGAAAATCCAACCAATGCTCCGTTCAGCAAAGGACAAGAGGGATCCTCTCACCTCTGCAGGAGTCTACCATGTACCATGCAGCTGTGGACAAGAAGTCTCCAGAGGGACCACCAAACGCAGCAGAATTGCCCAGACACGGATCAAGGAACATGAAAGGCACTGCAGACTCCTTCAACCAGAGAAGTCAGCCATAGCAGAGCACCTGATGAACCAACCTGGACACAGCATCTTATTTGAGAACACTGAAATGCTGGACCACTCTCACAACCACCATGTCAGACTACATAGAGAAGCCACTGAGATCCACAAGAAGCAGGTGGACAATGTCAACAGAAAGGAGGAAACCATAAAAATGAACAAAATCTGGCTACCCATATAACACATAAACACATATGTATATTCACAAAACACATATACACAAACAGGGCCACAGCAACGCGTGGCAGGGGACGGCTAGTGATTTAGGATTTATGTCTTTTTAGCGTCTCTACTTCGGCTTTGTCTTTGGCTGCGCCGATTACCCCAATAGCAGGAAATGGCTCTGTAAATTTCCCCAGCTTCCTGTTTCCAATGTGTACACGATACGGGGAAGGAGAGCGTGCCGATGTGTGCGTGCGCCCATTGTGCGGTTTAACCCTTTACAAAGGACAGCAGAAACTGGATTGAACAGCCTGCAGATTGAGACTCTGGAGACCCCGATTCCAACCCCTTTCCACCATGAAAGCCCATTGAGTTACCTTGGGCCAGTCACTCTCTCTCAGCCTCTTGCCATTAAGACTGTGATATGTTTGCCATGGCACACAACAACAACAACAACAACAACAAGGGATGGGATGTAAGGCTGGCAGGTTCCAACACAGGACTTGTATTGCTCCCCATGACTCTGAGTATCTCCCCCATTTGCCTCTTCTGTGGTTGTGGAATTCTTTGTCCAATGGGAGAAACCAATGGTGCCTTTTATACTTTGTGGATTTGGGGTTTTGTTGTATTTTGTGGCATGGCTGCCCTTGGATGGGCCTGGAGTCAATATCAAACTGTTACAGTTTTCTATTTTTTACTAATTTTTGTTTAAATGTGTGACTCAGATAGACCTCTACCTCTCCGTCCATCCATCTTTCTCTCTCCTCTATCTATCTATCTATCTATCTATCTATCTATCTATCTATCTCCCTCTGTTTGTCCTTCTGTTTGTCTATCTATAGTATCTATCTATCCATCCTTCCCCCTATCTGTTTGTCTGTCTGTCTGTCTGTCCATCCATCCCCCATGTCCCTCCCTCTCCCTCCCCCCCTCTCTATACATATCCATCCATCTATCTATCTATCCATCTATCTATCTATCATCCTTCCCTCCCTCCGTTTGTCTATCTGTCCATTTTGTCCATCCATCCATCTATCTATTCATCCATCCATCCATTTGTCTGTCTGTCCATGTATCTGTCTCTTTCTCTCCCTCCCTCCCTCCGTCTGTCTGTCAATCCATCCATCTACCCATCCGTCTGTCTGTCTGTCTGTCCATCCATCCATCCATTCCCCCTCCCTCCATCTGTCTGTCTGTCTGTCAGTCTGACTATCTATCTATCCCTCCCTCCATCTGTTTGTCTATCTGTCTGTTTGTCTATCCATCCATCTATCCATCTATCTGTTTGTCCATCAATCTATTTGTCTGTCTGTCTCTCTCCCTCTCTCCCTCCCTCTGTCTATCAATCAATCTATCCATCCATCTATCCCCTCCATCCGTTTGTCTGTCTATCCGTCCATTCATCTATTCATCCATCCATCTCGCCTCCCTCTGTCTGTCCATCCATCCATCTATCCCCCTCCTTCCATCTGTTTGTCTATCTATCCATCCATCTCTTTGTCTGTGTATCTGTCCCTCCCTCCCTCCATCTGTCTTTTTGTCTGTTCATCCATCCATCTATCTATTCATCCATCCATCTATTCCCCTCTCCCTCCCTCCATTTGTGTCTGTCTATCTATCTATCTATCTATCTATCTATCTATCTATCTATCTACCCCTCCCTCCGTGTATCTGTCTGTTTGTCTATCTGTCCATCTATCTATTCATCCATCCATCTGTCTGCCTGTCTCTCTCTTCCTTCCTCCCTCTCTCCCTCTGTCTGTCTATCAATCTATCCATCCATCTATCCATCCATCCATCCGTCCGTTTGTCTGTCCATCCGTCCATTCATCTATCTCCCCTTCCTCTGTCTGTCTGTCCATCCATCTATCCATCCATCTATCTGTTCATCCATCCATCTATCCCCCCTCCTTCCATCTGTTTGTCTGTCCATCCATCCATCCATCTGTTCCCCTCTCCCTCCCTCCATTTGTCTGTCTGTCTGTCTGTCTGTCTGTCTATCTATCTATCTATCTATCTATCTATCTATCTACCTACCTACCTATCCCTCTGTGTATCTGTCTGTCTGTTTGTCTGTCCGTCCATCCATTTATCTATTCATCCATCTATCCTCCCTTCCTCCATCTGTCTGCCTGTCTATCTGTCCATCCATCTGTCTGTGTATCTATCTATCCCTTTCTCCCTCCCTCCATCTGTTGTTCTGTCTGTTTGTTCATCTGTCTGTCCATCCATCTATCTTTCCCTCCCTCCATCTGTTTCTCTGTTTGTCTGTCTGTAGTATCTATCTATCCATCCATCTCTCCGTCAATCCATCCATGCATGTATCCCTTCATCTGTTTGTCTGTCTGCCCATCCATTGATTTATCCATCCATTGATTTATCTGTCATTGGTTCTGAAATAAGAGCTGTTTTTTCTGCTAGAGAAAAGGTGTCACATCGTTGTTTGTTCCTGTTCTTCTGAAAGGGGAAGGCAGCTGACCGGAAAGAACTTGCGGAACTCACCGCCACAAGATCTGATACCGGTCTCCGAGAACCTGCTGTTTTGCTCTTTTGAGTATGATTTTTATCAGTATAGGTTTTTTAAAAAATAATTGTGAGCCATTTTAGACTTCTGTTTCTAGAGACAGACATTGGGTATAAGTGGCATCATCACCATCATCCCCCAAACTGGGTCATGCTGGAAGTTGTGGACCGAGCCATTGGACAGGCTGTGAAGCATTAGGAAACATTATTCCAGGAGATGCTTGGAAAGAAGGACTTGGGGTCACTCTCATGGCTGCCCCCGTTCCGATGCATTACGGAATTTTTCTTCTAGTTGTGCCTAGAACCCGTAAGTTAGGACGTTCTAGGTGTCGCAATGCATTGTGACTTCACAGCTTGGAAACTCTCTCTGGGGCTGATGGGAAAAAAGGAAGAGACGGAGGCCGGGCCGCACTGGCCAGGCCATCGGCCATCTGGCTGTGGCCAAAATGGGCCGCTTTGACAGGTTGTTGGGGGGGCAAATGGGCCTGCCCCCCTCCGGTAAGACTGGCCCAAGAGGGTTCCCAAGATGGGGCGGGATTGGAACTATATACTCCGTGTATTGCTAGACTGCAGCACCCATTATCCCTGTCCCAGTATGACCAGTTGGCCATATTCCTATGCAAGAGGGACACCGACTCATTATTATTATTATTATTATTATTATTATTATTATTATTATGCTAACTAGCATAACTATTATGCTAACTATAATTATTATTATGCTAAATAAGGTAGCTGGCCATATTTGCATGCAATAGGGTCACAGACTCATTTTGGCCATATATAATAATAATAATAATAATAATAATAATAATAATAATTGTAAGGCTGGCTCAGTATATTTAAAATAATAATAATAATAATAATAATAATAATAATAATAAAATATAATAATAACAGAGTCATCTTTGGTCAAATCTAATAATAGTAATAATAACAATAATAATAATAATAATATTTAAATAAATAAAATATGGCCAAAAATGAGTCTGTGACAACAAAATAATAATAATAATAATAATAATAATAATAATAATAATGATGATGATGTAAGGCTGGCTCAGTATATTTAAAATAATTATAATTATAATATAATACAATAATAACAGAGTCATTTTTGGGCATATAACAACAACAACAACAACAACAACAACAAAGCTGACTTAGGATAAGGGTCATCTTTGTCCATATCTAATAATAATAATAATAATAATAATAATTCTAAGGCTGACTCAATATAAGGCCAGTTGGCCGTATTCCTAGCCAGGAAGGTCATTATTATTAGAAATGACTCATCTTTGGCCATATATAATAATAATCATCATCATAATCATAATCATAATCATAATAGGGCTGATCCAGTAGAAGGCCAGCTGGCTGTAATCCTATGCAAGAGGGCTACAGGCTCATCTTTGGCCAATTATTATTATTATTATTATTATTATTATTATTATTATTATTATTATTAGGCTGACTCAGTAGAAGGCCAGCTGGCCATTATTCCCATGCATGAAGGTCATTATTATTAGATATGGCTCATCTTTGGCCATATCTAACAACAACGACAACAACAACATAATAAAGCTGACCCATTATAAGGCCAGCTGGCTGTATTCATAGGCAGGAAGGTCATTATTGTTAAATATCTTTGGCCATATCAAATAATAACAACAACAACAACAATAATAATAGGGCTGATCCAGTAGGCCAGCTGGCTGTAATCCTATGCAAGAGGGCCACAGGCTCATCTATGGCCATTTATTATTATTATTATTATTATTATTATTATTATTATTATTATTACACTGACTCAGTATAAGGCAGCTGGCCGTAGTGCTCTGCAAGGGGGTCACAGGCTCAACTTTGGCTATATTTAATAATAATGCTAATCCAGGAACACTAAAGATCACAGCAAGGAAGCAGAGAATGCAGCTGTTGTTACCATAATGATAATAATATGGCCAAAGATGAGCCTGTGGCCCTCTTGCATAGGTATACAGCCAGCTGGCCTTCTACTGGGTCAGCCCTATTATTATTATTATTATTATTATTATTATTATTATTATGTCATTAAAATAATAATAATAATAATAATAATAATAATTGTATTGGGCTGACCCAGTCAAAGGCCAGCTGGCTGTAATCCTATGCAAGAAGGTCACCGAATCATCTTTAACCATATCAAATAGTAATAATAATAATAATAGTAGTAGTAGTAGTAGTATTGGGCTGACCCAGTCAAAGGCCAGCTGGCTGTATTCCTATGCAGGAGAGTCACAGGCTCATCTTTGGCCATATCTAATAATAATAATAATAATAATAATAATAATAATAGTATTGGACTGACCCAGTCAAAGGCCAGCTGAAGGTCACAGGCTCATCTTTGGCCATATCTAATAATAATAATAATAATAATAATAGTAATAGTAATTGGGCTGACCCAGTCGAAGGCTAGCTGGCCAGATTCCTATGCAGGAGGGTCACGGACTCATCTTTGGCCATATCAAATAGTAGTAGTAGTAGTAATAATAATAATAATAATAATAATAATATTGGGCTGACCCAGTCAAAGGCCACCTGAAGGTCACAGGCTCATCTTTGACCAAGTCTCCCTCCTCCTCCTCCTCTTCCTGTAAGGTTAGGAAAGAGTCCTATCTTCAGCTCTCAATGCTCATATAGATGCCCCATCTTTCTTACCTGGGGAAACTATATATTCATAGAATCATAGAATCATAGAATCAAAGAGTTGGAAGAGACCTCATGGGCCATCCAGTCCAACCCCATTCTGCCAAGAAGCAGGAATATTGCATTCAAATCACCCCTGACAGATGGCCATCCAGCCTCTGCTTAAAAGCTTCCAAAGAAGGAGCCTCCACCACACTCCGGAGCAGAGAGTTCCACTGCTGAACGGCTCTCACAGTCAGGAACTTCTTCCTCATGTTCAGATGGAATCTCCTCTCTTGTAGTTTGAAGCCATTGTTCCGCGTCCTAGTCTCCAAGGAAGCAGAAAACAAGCTTGCTCCCTCCTCCTCCCTGTGGCTTCCCCTCACATATTTATACATGGCTCTCATATCTCCTCTCAGCCTTCTCTTCTTCAGGCTAAACATGCCCAGTTCCCTAAGCCGCTCCTCATAGGGCTTGTTCTCCAGACCCTTGATCATTTTAGTCGCCCTCTTCCTCTGGACACATTCCAGCTTGTCAATATCTCTCTTGAATTGTGGTGCCCAGAACTGGACACAATATTCCAGGTGTGGTCTAACCAAAGCAGAATAGAGGGGTAGCATTACTTCCTCATAATATATAGTTTCCCCAGGTAAGAATGAGAAAGACTCCTGTTGGAAGCTCCATAGAGCTCTTGCTGCAAGTCAGGAGTTGGCAATACTAATATTATAATATCAAATACTTCTGATTTTCCTATATTAAGAAGGTCACAGCTTTGAACCCCAGGCTAGGCTAGGAAAAACCCCATAGCGTTGCTGCTGCCTCAATAGAAGGGCAAGGTTCCTGTAGATCTCCTAAGGACATCTGCGGTTCCCAGTTGCAAAGGGATATCCCTCTTTTCTCTGAGGTGGAGAAGCAGGAAGAACGCTGGGCTGAGGAAGCAGCGCAGGAAATGAGTCATGGTCTCAAATGCTGCCTTGCTGCTTCGTCCCAGAGTTTGGTGTGTGTGTGTTTTCAAGGGAAGGGCTTCTGTTTTGACACACCTCTCCCGCACATAACACTATGGGTGCGACACTATTTTCCTGTTCCTGGGTTTTCAATGCCATTTACTAATTGGTCCTATCATAAAAACACGGGAAAAGTTTCCACCAATCCATAGCTATGGTGGATTGCAAATCCCAACATCCCCGTGTCTTTGACTTGGGAGTGTTGGGAGATGCGCCATAACACTGAATGTTAGCCGCTTGGAGTCTCCTTGCATATAAGTAAACATAGTAATAATAATAACAACAACATTTAGACCAGGCTCCCCATATTCTGCAAGGACGCCTGGATGTTTTACCATCCTGTTGGAGGCTTCTCTCATGTCCCTGCATGAGAAGCTGGAGCTGACAGATGGGAGCTCACCCCGCTCCCTGTATTCTGCAATGATGTTGCCCAGGGGACCTTGCCTAGATGTTTTACCATCCTGTGGGAGGCTTCATGTCCCCACATGAGAAGCTGGAGCTGACAGATGGGAGCTCACCCCGCTCCCTGTATTCTGCAAGGACGTTGCCCAGGGGACATTGCCTAGATGTTTTACCATCCTGTGGGAGGCTTCTCTCATGTCCCCACATGAGAAGCTGGAGCTGACAGATGGGAGCTCACCCCACTCCCCTTATTCTGCAAGGACGTTGCCCAGGGGACATTGCCTAGATGTTTTACCATCCTGTGGGAGGCTTCTCTCATGTCCCCACATGAGAAGCTGGAGCTGACAGATGGGAGCTCACCCCGCTCCCTGTATTCTGCAATGATGTTGTCCAGGAGACATTGCCTAGATGTTTTACCATCCTGTGGGAGGCTTCTCTCATGTTCCCAAATGAGAAGCTGGAGCTGACAGATGGGAGCTCACCCTATCTCGCGGATTTGAACCGCCGACCTTTTGGTCAGTAGTCCTGCCAGCACAAAGGTTTAACCTGCACAAAAACATTTAAAACATGTCCAGAAGCAGGGGATGCTGGGACCTGCAGTCTGAAGAACTTCTGGAACATTAATAAGGTTCATGTTTTTGCTAGAGGAAACCCTAAATGTCTTTCCCAAACCGCCCCAAAATCCTACAGGTCGGCTCCGGCGGCAGTGAAGGAGGAGACCAAGGGAAAGCACTCCACAAACCTCAGGTTTGGGGGAATATTTGGGATTTGGGGAAGGAGGAGAACATGAAAACGTGCATTTCCATTCTTAGAAGTAAAGCAGAACCAGCCCCGATGTTCTCGGTCCCCTTTTCCTGGGAGAATAAGGCACCAACCACACCAGACTTGTGGTCAAACGTTTGTGGCCAAGTGGCGAGAAGACAAAGCTCGTAATGAGGAAGAAGAACGCCCCAAAATGCCTATTTTTGAGCATAGAAGCACTGTGTTGAGTTTAGGAAGTGTGCAAGCTTTCCATCATCTTCGTCTTTAAGTAGATGGACGCTTGCACGCTTTGTAAACAAACTGAGGCTAGATTTGCACGGCCATATAGAACTGCATTATATGGTCAGTGTAGACTCATATAGTGCATTGAACTGTCCACATAATGCATCGAACTGCATTATATCGCGCTATACTGTCTATATAATGCACTGAACCACATTATATGGATCTACATATTCACATAATGCATTGAACTGTATTATATGAGTCTATACTATCCATACAATGCATTGAACTGCATTATATGGGTCTATACTGTCCATAGTATGCATTGGACTACCTTATATGGATCTATACTGCCCACACAATGTATTATATGTGTCTATACTGGCTATAGAATGCACTGAACTGCATTATATGGATCTACATAGTCACATAATGCATTGAACTATATTATATGAGTCCATACTATCCATACCATGCATTGAACTGCATTATATGGGCCTATACTGTCCATAGTATGCATTGGACTACCTTATATGGGCCTATAAGGTAGTCCTTATATGTCCATATATCTATAAACCTTATATGGGTCTATACTATCCATACCATGTATTGAACTGCATTATATGGGTCTATACTGTCCATCATATGCATTGGACTGCCTTATATGGATCTATACTGCCCACACAATGTATTATATGTGTCTATACTGTCTATAGAATGCACTGAACTGCATTATATGGAGCTACATAGTCACATAATGCATTGAACTATATTATATGAGTCTATACTATCCATACAATGCATTGAACTGCATTATATGGGTCTATACTGTCCATAGTATGCATTGGACTACCTTATATGGGCCTATAAGGTAGTCCTTATATGTCCATATACCTGTATACCTTATATGGGTCTATACTATCCATACCATGCATTGAACTGCATTATATGGGTCTATACTGTCCATAGTATGCATTGGACTGCCTTACATGGATCTATACTGCCCACACAATGCATTATATGTGTCTATACTGTTTATAGAATGCACTGAACTGCATTATATGGATCTACATATTCACATAATGCATTGAACTATATTATATGAGTCTATACTATCCATACCATGCATTGAACTGCATTATATGGGTCTATATTGTCCTTAGTATGCATTGGACTGCCTTATATGGGCCTATAAGGTAGTCCTTATATGTCCATATACCTATATACCTTATATGGGTCTAAACTATCCATACCACGCATTGAACTGCATTATATGGGTCTATACTGTCCATAGTATACATTATATGGGTCTATACTGTGCATAGAATGCACTGAACTGCATTATATGGATCCACATATTCTCATAGTGCATTGAACTATATTATATGAATCTATACTATCTATATCAGGCGTTGAACTACCTTATATGCATCTATACTGCCCACATAATGCATTATATGGGTCTATATTGTGCATAGAATGCCTTGATCTGCATTATATGGCTCTATAATGTGTATGCTATCCACATAATGCATTATATGGGTCTATACTGTTCATAGAATGCACTGAACTGCCTTAAATGAGTCTATACTGTCCACATGCATTGGGCTGCATTATATGGGACTATACTGTTCGAACAATGCATCGAACTGCCTTGTATGGGTCTATACTGACATCATATGGATTATATGTGTCTATATTGTCCGTATCATGCATTGAACTGCATTATATAGGTCTATATACTCTCCATATCATGCATTGAGCTGCATTGTATGGGTCTATATTGTCCACATATGCATTTTATGTGTGCATATAGTCCGTTTCATGCATTGAACTGCATTATATAGGTCTTTGTACTTTCCATAGAATGCATTGAACTGCGTTGTATGGGTCTATACTGTCCATTGAATGCACTGAACTGCATTACAGGGATCTACGTACTCACATAATGCATTGAACTACTTATATGAGTTTATACTATCCATATAATGAATTGATCTGCCATATATGGGTCTATCTATACCAGGATTGGGGAAACTTTGGTCCTCCAGGTCAAAGTTTGCCCATGCCTGATCTATGCTATCCATATAATGAATTATAGGAGTATATACTGTCCATACAGTGCGTTGAACTGCATTAGACAGGTCTATACTGTATGCATAATGCATCAAATTGAATGTAATACATAGGACTGCTTTATATGGTTCTGTACAGTCTGAACTGCATTGAACTGTATTAGACAGGTCTATACTGTATACATAATGCATCAAATTGAATGTAATGCTTTATATGGGTCTGAACAGTCCACATAATGTGCCGAACTGCATTACATTGGTTTACTCTACATTATTGGGTTATTAGATCCAGCCTCAGTGCAAAATTAGTTATGTTTTGCACTGTTTTTGCACTTTGAGCTGTGCTGGCAGCAACAGAAGCCAGTGGGAAGGAAACCGGGACTTTTTAAAAAGCAGTGGAGAAAGTGGGAAGGCAGAGGAGCAATTTGAAGTTGCAGACATGAGGGGTGGGCATCTTTTGCAACCCCGAAAGCCCATTTAGGATTGTGATAGAGAGACGTGGGAATGCTTCCCTTTTGGGAGACCTGGCTTTGCTTCCCTTTGGCAGAATCACCCTCGGAAAGCCCAAAGCGCCGGTTCCTGATCCGCCCAAGAAAACCGAAGCGAAGCAGGCAGATAAATCCAGGTGTGCACAAATATAGAGCCTGGAATCCAGATTAATGACGCCTTTTTTGTTCTTAGAATAGGAAGAATCCACATGGAAACAAGAACGATTGATGCAGTTCAACACTGCTCCAATTGCCATGCTTCAGTTCTGCAAGAGTTGTAGTTTTGCAAGTCCTTTAGGGCTGGTTCCTCCAAGTCCTTTTAGGGCTGATTCCTGCATTGTATGGGTCTATACTGTCCACATATGCATTCTATGTGTGCATATAGTCCATTTCATGCATTGAACTGCATTATATAGGTCTTTGTACTTTCCATAGAATGCATTGAACTGCATTGTATGGGTCTATATACTGTCCATTGAATGCACTGAGCTGCATTATATGGATATACATACCCACATAATGCATTGAACTACTTATATGAGTCTATACTATCCATATATGCATTCTATGTGTGCATATAGTCCATTTCATGCATTGAACTGCATTATATAGGTCTTTGTACTTTCCATAGAATGCATTGAACTGCATTGTATGGGTCTATATACTGTCCATTGAATGCACTGAGCTGCATTATATGGATATACATACCCACATAATGCATTGAACTACTTATATGAGTCTATACTATCCATATATGCATTCTATGTGTGCATATAGTCCATTTCATGCATTGAACTGCATTATATAGGTCTTTGTACTTTCCATAGAATGCATTGAACTGCATTGTATGGGTCTATATACTGTCCATTGAATGCACTGAGCTGCATTATATGGATATACATACCCACATAATGCATTGAACTACTTATATGAGTCTATACTATCCATATATGCATTCTATGTGTGCATATAGTCCATTTCATGCATTGAACTGCATTATATAGGTCTTTGTACTTTCCATAGAATGCATTGAACTGCATTGTATGGGTCTATATACTGTCCATTGAATGCACTGAGCTGCATTATATGGATATACATACCCACATAATGCATTGAACTACTTATATGAGTCTATACTATCCATATAATGCATTGAACTGCTATATATGGGCCTATCTATACCAGGCATGGGGAAACTTTGGTCCTCTTGGTCAAAGTTTGCCCATGCCTGATCTATGCTATCCATATAATGAATTATATGGGTTTATACTGTCCATAGAGTGCATTGAACTGCATTAGACAGGTCTGTACTGTATACATAATGCATCAAATTGAATGAGCCAGGGCAAGTTAAGATGTCGGAGTCAAGCTGCAATAAGGCTGGAGTTCACAATTAATTTTAAATTTGCATTTTGTTCGTATTTGGTGGCATTTTGATCTTTGTCCTATGCATCTATATAAATAAAAATGTAATGTTCGTTTGTGGGATTAACAGAACCCAAAAACCACTTGATGAATTGACACCAAATTTGGACACAAGACACCTAACAACCCAATGTATGTCCTTCGCACACACAAAGAATGATTTTGTCATTTGGGAGTTGTAGTTGCTGGGATTTATAGTTCACCTACAATCAAAGAGAATTCTGAACTCCATCAATGATGGAATTGAACCAAATTTGGCACACAGGACTCCAACAACCAATAGAAAATACTGGAAAGGTTTCGTGGGCATTGACCTTGAGTTTGGGAGTTGTAGTTCACCTCCATCCAGAGAGCACAATGATAGATATGAACCAAACATGGCACTAATACTCAATATGCCCAAATACGAACACTGGTGGAGTTTGGGGAAAATAGACCTTGACATTTGGGAGTTGTACTTACTGGGATTTATAGTTCACCTAAACTCCAAGAGAATTCTGAACTCCATCAATGATGGAATTGAACCAAACTTGGCACACACTTCTCCCATGATCAACAGGAAATACTGGAAGGGTTTGGTGGGCAGTGTCCTTTGGTTTTGGAGTTGTAGTTCACCTGCGTCCAAAGGTCACTGTGGACTCAAACAGTGATGGATCTGGACCAAACTCTACACGAAGACTCAATATGCCCAAATGTGAACACTGGTGGAGTTTGGGGAAAATAGAATCTTGACATTTGGGAGTTGTAGTTGCTGGGATTTGTAGTGCACCTACAATCACAGAGCATTCTGAACCCCACCAATGATAGAATTGGGCCAAACCTCCCACACAGAACCCCCATGTGGGCCCCAGCAACGCGTGGCAGGGGACAGCTAGTTCAATATATAGTCCTTTGTTCTATGTATTTTAATATGTTGTGTCCCGCTTCGAGCCTTAAGGAGAGGCAAGTAACAAATAAAATGTATAATAATGACAACAATCATAGTAATCGCAATAATAATAACAATAGTAAGAAAGATGGTGGTGATGCTAATGATGTGGATACATCCTAAGTCCCTACCAGACCCATTTGTTGATTGATCTTTTCTTGGGACCCGTCTGTTCCAACTTCATATGTTTTAAGTAGAGGCTAGATGACCACCTGTCAGGAGTGCTTTGATTGTGTCTTCCTTCCTGGCAGAAGGAGGTTCGACTGGATGGCCTTTGGGGGTTCCTTCCAACTCTAGGATTCCATGATCTATTTATCTATGTATCTATTATCTCTCAATCATATCTATCTATGGCTGTATGGTCATCTGTCAGGAGGGATCAGATTGTGTCTTCCTTCCTGGCAGAAGGGGGTTCGACTGGATGGCCTTTGGGGGTTCCTTCCAACTCTAGGATTCCATGATCTATTTATCTATGTATCTATTATCTCTCAATCATATCTATCTATGGCTGTATGGTCATCTGTCAGGAGGGATCAGATTGTGTCTTCCTTCCTGGCAGAAGGGGGTTCGACTGGATGGCCTTTGGGGGTTCCTTCCAACTCTAGGATTCCATGATCTATTTATCTATGTATCTATTATCTCTCAATCATATCTATCTATGGCTGTATGGTCATCTGTCAGGAGGGATCAGATTGTGTCTTCCTTCCTGGCAGAAGGGGGTTCGACTGGATGGCCTTTGGGGGTTCCTTCCAACTCTAGGATTCCATGATCTATTTATCTATGTATCTATTATCTCTCAATCATATCTATCTATGGCTGTATGGTCATCTGTCAGGAGGGATCAGATTGTGTCTTCCTTCCTGGCAGAAGGGGGTTCGACTGGATGGCCTTTGGGGGTTCCTTCCAACTCTAGGATTCCATGATCTATTTATCTATGTATCTATTATCTCTCAATCATATCTATCTATGGCTGTATGGCCATCTGTCAGGAGGGATCAGATTGTGTCTTCCTTCCTGGCAGAAGGGGGTTCGACTGGATGGCCTTTGGGGTCCCATCCAACTCTAGGTTTCCATGATCTATCTATGTATGTATCTATTATTGCTCAGTCATATCTATGGCTGTATGGCCATCTGTCAGGAGGGATCATTGTGTCTTCCTTCCTGGCAGAAGAAGGTTCAACTGGATGGCCTTTGGGGTCCTTCCCAACTCTAAGATTCCATGATCTATCTATTTATCTATGTATTTTCTATCTCTCAATCATATCTATAAATGGCTGTATGGCCATCTGTCAGGAGGGATCAGATTGTGTCTTCTTGCCTGGCAGAAGGTTTGGCCCCTCCCAACTCAACTCTAAGATTCCATTTCTCTCTCTCCCCCTCTCTCTCTCAATTCTATTGCTCAATCATATCTACCTATGGCTGTTTGCCCATCTGTCGGGAGGGATCAGATTCTGTCTTCTTGCCTGGCAGAAGGAAGTTGGAATGGAGAGGGCCCTTATGGTCTCTTCCAACTCTAGGATCCTGTGGAAATCTTTCAAGCAGAGGCTAGATGGTCATCTGTTGGGAGGGATTGCATTGTGTCATCTTGTCTAGCAGAAGGAGTTGGACTGGATGGCCTTTGGGGGTCCCTTCCATGATTCCACCTATCTGTCTCAATTATATGTATGATTTCTCTCTCTCTCAATCAATCATATACGTTGCTAATGGCTGTATGGCCGTCTGTCGGGAGGGTTCGTATTGTGTCTTCTTGTCTTACAGAAGGGCTTGGACTGGATGGCCTTTGGGGGTACCTTCCAACTCTAGGATTCCATTATATACCTATCTATCTCAATTATATCTATAATTTCTCTCTCTCCCAGTCAATCAATCATATCTAAGTTGTCAATGGCTGTATGACCATCTGTCGGGAAGGGTCGGATTGTGTCTTCTTGTCTTGCAGAAGGGGTTGGTCTGGATGGCCAACCCTAGGATTCCATGATATACCAATCTATCTCAATTATATCTATGATTTCTCTCTCTCCCAATCAATCAATCAGTCATATCTAAGTTGTCAATGGCTGTCTGGCTGTCTGTCGGGAGGGGTCGGATTGTGTCTTCTTGTCTTGCAGAAGGGGTTGGTCTGGATGGCCTTTGGGGGTACCTTCCAACTCTAGGATTCCATTATATACCTATCTATCTCAATTATATCTATGATTTCTTTCTCTCCCAATCCATCCATCAATCAATCAATCATATCTAAGTTGTCAATGGCTGTATGGCCATCTGTCGGGAGGGGTCGGATTGTGTCTTGTCTTGCAGAAGGGGTTGGTCTGGATGGCCAACTCTAGGATTCCATGATATACCTATCTATCTCAATTATATCTATGATTTCTCTCTCTCCCAATCAATGGCTGTATTGCCGTCTGTCGGGAGGGGTTGGATTGTGTCTTCTTGTCTTGCAGAAGGGGTTGGTCTGGATGGCCTTTGGGGATGCCTTCCAATTCTAGGATTCCATGATATACCAATCTATCTCAATTATATCTATGATTTCTCTCTCTCCCAATCAATGGCTGTATGGCTGTCTGTCGGGAGGGGTCGGATTGTGTCTTCTGGCCTGGCAGAAGGCAGTTAGACTAGATAGCCTTTAGGGGTCCTTTCCAACTATATGATTCTCTATGCACAGCTTGTTTGGAGGACAATCGAAGAGGATTGGGTTGCTCAGGGTGGCAGTGAGGTGACTTTGGGGGTCTTGGCTGTTGGCGGCCCTTGTTGTGGGGCTGGCCAGCCTTCCCAGCCATTGTCTGGGGCCCAGGCAGGATGTCCCTTCCTCCGGCCGCTGCCTTGCATTCCTAGCCCAGCTGACCGGCCTTCCAACCGACCCTTATATGGGCAGAGGTGGCTGTTTTTCGGTCCTCGCCTCCCTCCTTTCTGGTTCCCTCCTCCTTCCGGCTTTTTAACACACTCAATTTGGGCATATTGAGTATTTGTGCCAAGTTTGGTCCATATCCATCGTTGTTTGAGTCCTCGGTGCTCTCTGGATGTGGGTGAACTACAACTCCCAAACTCAAGCTCAATGCCCACTAAACCCTTCTAGTGTTTTCTGTTGGTCCAACTCTAGGTGGGAGTTCTGTGTGGCCAAGTTTGGTTCAACTTCATCACTGGTGGAGTTCAGAAGGCGCTTTGATTGTAGGTGAACTATAAATCCCAGCAAGTACCATCTCTCAAATGTCAAGGTCGATTTTCCCCAAACTCCAACAGTGTTCACATTTGGGCATATTGAATATTTGTGCCAAGTTTGGTCCAGATCCATCATTGGTCGAGTCCACAGTGCTCTCTGGATGTGGGTGAACTACAACTCCCAAACTCAAGGGCAATGTGCACCAAACCCTTCCAGTATTTTCTGTTGGTCATAGGAGTTCTCCATCGTTGGTGGAATTCAGAATGCGCTTTGATTGTAGGTGAACTATAAATCCCAACAACTACAACTCCCAAATGTCAAGATCGATTTTCCCCAAACTCGAACAGTGTTCACATTTGGACATATTGAGTATTCGTGCTAAGTTTGGTCTGGATCCATCGTTGTTTGAGTCCACAGTGCTCTCTGGATGTGGGTGAACTACAACTCCCAAACTCAAGGTCAATTCTCACTAAACCCTTCCAGTATTTTCTATTGGTCATACGAGTCCTGTGTGCCAAATTTGGGTCAATTCCATCTTTGGTGGAGTTCAGAATGATATTTGATTGTAGCTGAACTATAAATCCCAGCAACTACAACTCCCAAATCACCCCCACAACCCCACAGTATATTTGTATTTGGGCGTATTGGGTATTTGTGCCAAATTTGGTCCAGTGAATGAAAATTCATTAGGCATAGCAGATATTTACATGACGATACATAACAGGAGTAAAATCACAGTTGTGAAGGAGCAACAAAAATTGTGTTATGGTTGGGGGGGTCACCACAACTGTATGAGAAACTGTCTGAACGGGGTTGCAGCATTAGGAAGGTTGAGAAACACTGATCTATACATAACCACAATGCTATGGAGTCTTGAGAGGCGTCATTGGTTGTTGTTGTTGTTGTTGTTATTTCTATCCAGTTAATAATCCTACAAATCAGCCTAATAGCAATTTAAAATATGACGTATATGTATGTGTGTGGTCTCTCTGTGTGTGAATGGATATAAACGGCCTTCTCTAAAGTGATGGGGCCTCACCAAACTACAACTCCCAAGATTGTATTACATTTTTAACAAAGCAAACAAACAGACAAAACACAAAGTTTGCAAGCTTGGTAGTTGATGAAATGTCCTTTGTCCAGTCTCTGGCCCCTTGGAGTGCCTCTGGTGTTGCCACAAGAAGGTCCTCCATTGTGCATGTGGCTGGGCTCAGGGTGCATTGCAGCAGGTGATCTGTAGTTTGCTCTTCACACTCGCATGTCGTGGATTCCACTTTGTGGCCCCATTTCTTGAGGTTGGTTCTGCATCTCGTGGTGCCGGAGCGCAGTCTGTTAAGCGCCTTCCAAGTTGCCCAGTCTTCTGTGTGCCCAGGAGGGATTCTCTCATTGGATATCAGATTCTGGGTTTGAGGCTGCTACTTTTGGACTCTCGCTTGCTGAGGTGTTCCAGCGAGTGTCTCTGTAAATCTTAGAAAACGATTTCTCAATTTAAGTCGTTGACATACTGGCTGATACCCAAACAGTGGATGAGCTGGAGATGTCCCTGCCTTGGTCCTTTCACTATTGGCTGCTACTTCCCGGAGGATGTCAGGTGGTGCAATACCGGCTAAGCAGTGTAATGTCTCCAGTGGTGTAGGGCGCAGACACCCTGTGATAATGCGGCATGTCTCATTAAGAGCCACATCCACTGTTTTAGTGTGATGAGATGTGTTCCACACTGGGCATGCGTACTCAGCAGCAGAGTAGCACAGCGCAAGGGCAGATGTCTTCACTGTGTCTGGTTGTGATCCCCAGGTTGTGCCAGTCAGCTCTCCTATGATATTGTTTCTAGCGCCCACTTTTTGCTTGATGTTCAGGCAGTGCTTCTTGTAGGTCAGAGCACGGTCCAGAGTGACTCCAAGGTATGTGGGTATGCTGCAATGCTCCAGCGGGATTCCTTCCCAGGTAATAATCCTCAGAGCTTGGGATGCTTCTCTGTTCTTGAGATGAAAAGCACATGTCTGTGTTTCAGATGGGATCAGCTGGTTTCCCCTGTAATAGGCAGTTAGAGCACCTAGAGCTTCGGAGAACTTCTGTTCAACCATCTCAAATCTCCCTGCTTGAGCGGTGATGGCATGATCGTCAGCATAGATGAAGCTCTCTGTCCCTTTTGGCAGTGGCTGGTCATTTGTGTAGATGTTGAACGTGGATGGAGCAAGCACGCTCCCCTGAGGCAGGCCGTTCTTCTGTTTCCGCCATCTGCTTCTCTGGCCCTGGAACTCAACCAAAAAGCTCCTGTTCGGTAGCTGATTTCCTTGAGTGGTGATGGCACAGTCATCAGCATAGATGAAGCTCTTTGTCCCTTCTGGCAGTGGCTGGTCATTTGTGTAGATGTTGAACATGGATGGAGCAAGCACGCTCCCCTGAGGCAGGCCGTTCTCTGTTTCCGCCATCTGCTTCTCTGGCCCTGGAACTCAACCAAAAAGCTCCTGTTCGGTAGCTGATTTCCTTGAGTGGTGATGGCACAGTCATCAGCATAGATGAAGCTCTTTGTCCCTTCTGGCAGTGGCTGGTCATTTGTGTAGATGTTGAACATGGATGGAGCAAGCACGCTCCCCTGAGGCAGGCCGTTCTCTGTTTCCGCCATCTGCTTCTCTGGCCCTGGAACTCAACAAAAAAGCTCCTGTTCGGTAGCTGATTTCCTTGAGTGGTGATGGCACAATCATCAGCATAGATGAAGCTCTCTGTCCCTTCTGGCAGTGGCTGGTCATTTGTGTAGATGTTGAACATGGATGGAGCAAGCACGCTCCCCTGAGGCAGGCCGTTCTCTGTTTCCGCCATCTGCTTCTCTGGCCCTGGAACTCAACAAAAAAGCTCCTGTTCGGTAGCTGATTTCCTTGAGTGGTGATGGCACAATCATCAGCATAGATGAAGCTCTCTGTCCCTTCTGGCAGTGGCTGGTCATTTGTGTAGATGTTGAACATGGATGGAGCAAGCACGCTCCCCTGAGGCAGGCCGTTCTTCTGTTTCCGCCATCTGCTTCTCTGGCCCTGGAACTCAACAAAAAAGCTCCTGTTCGGTAGCTGATTTCCTTGAGTGGTGATGGCACAATCATCAGCATAGATGAAGCTCTCTGTCCCTTCTGGCAGTGGCTGGTCATTTGTGTAGATGTTGAACATGGATGGAGCAAGCACGCTCCCCTGAGGCAGGCCGTTCTTCTGTTTCCGCCATCTGCTTCTCTGGCCCTGGAACTCAACAAAAAAGCTCCTGTTCGGTAGCTGATTTCCTTGAGTGGTGATGGCACAATCATCAGCATAGATGAAGCTCTCTGTCCCTTCTGGCAGTGGCTGGTCATTTGTGTAGATGTTGAACATGGATGGAGCAAGCACGCTCCCCTGAGGCAGGCCGTTCTCTGTTTCCGCCATCTGCTTCTCTGGCCCTGGAACTCAACAAAAAAGCTCCTGTTCGGTAGCTGATTTCCTTGAGTGGTGATGGCACAATCATCAGCATAGATGAAGCTCTCTGTCCCTTCTGGCAGTGGCTGGTCATTTGTGTAGATGTTGAACATGGATGGAGCAAGCACGCTCCCCTGAGGCAGGCCGTTCTTCTGTTTCCGCCATCTGCTTCTCTGGCCCTGGAACTCAACAAAAAAGCTCCTGTTCGGTAGCTGATTTCCTTGAGTGGTGATGGCACAATCATCAGCATAGATGAAGCTCTCTGTCCCTTCTGGCAGTGGCTGGTCATTTGTGTAGATGTTGAACATGGATGGAGCAAGCACGCTCCCCTGAGGCAGGCCGTTCTTCTGTTTCCGCCATCTGCTTCTCTGGCCCTGGAACTCAACAAAAAAGCTCCTGTTCGGTAGCTGATTTCCTTGAGTGGTGATGGCACAATCATCAGCATAGATGAAGCTCTCTGTCCCTTCTGGCAGTGGCTGGTCATTTGTGTAGATGTTGAACATGGATGGAGCAAGCACGCTCCCCTGAGGCAGGCCGTTCTTCTGTTTCCGCCATCTGCTTCTCTGGCCCTGGAACTCAACAAAAAAGCTCCTGTTCGGTAGCTGATTTCCTTGAGTGGTGATGGCACAATCATCAGCATAGATGAAGCTCTCTGTCCCTTCTGGCAGTGGCTGGTCATTTGTGTAGATGTTGAACATGGATGGAGCAAGCACGCTCCCCTGAGGCAGGCCGTTCTCTGTTTCCGCCATCTGCTTCTCTGGCCCTGGAACTCAACAAAAAAGCTCCTGTTCGGTAGCTGATTTCCTTGAGTGGTGATGGCACAATCATCAGCATAGATGAAGCTCTCTGTCCCTTCTGGCAGTGGCTGGTCATTTGTGTAGATGTTGAACATGGATGGAGCAAGCACGCTCCCCTGAGGCAGGCCGTTCTTCTGTTTCCGCCATCTGCTTCTCTGGCCCTGGAACTCAACAAAAAAGCTCCTGTTCGGTAGCTGATTTCCTTGAGTGGTGATGGCACAATCATCAGCATAGATGAAGCTCTCTGTCCCTTCTGGCAGTGGCTGGTCATTTGTGTAGATGTTGAACATGGATGGAGCAAGCACGCTCCCCTGAGGCAGGCCGTTCTTCTGTTTCCGCCATCTGCTTCTCTGGCCCTGGAACTCAACAAAAAAGCTCCTGTTCGGTAGCTGATTTCCTTGAGTGGTGATGGCACAATCATCAGCATAGATGAAGCTCTCTGTCCCTTCTGGCAGTGGCTGGTCATCTGTGTAGATGTTGAACATGGATGGAGCAAGCACGCTCCCCTGAGGCAGGCCGTTCTTCTGTTTCCACCATCTGCTTCTCTGGCCCTGGAACTCAACAAAGAAGCTCCTGTTTGGTAGCAGGTTTCCTGTAAGGCGGGTGAGGTGGTCATCCTTTGATCCCATTGCATTGAGACATGATAGTTCAGGTGGGATCAAATTGTGTTCAATCTGCGGTGCATATGGAGAGATATTAACTAACTCTCCATATACACCCAGGATCTTGTAAAACTACAACTCCCAGGATCCAATAGCATCGAGCCAGGGCAGTTATAGTGGTGCCAAACTGCATTAATTCAGCAGTATAGACGCACCTTCAAGTAGTTTTAATAATAGAGGAAGCGTCTCAGGGAGAGAAGGGGAAACTGAGGCAGGAGGAGCCCAAGGCTTCCTCTTCCCTTTCCCCAAAAGTTGCTGCAATTGTGCATTTGGGGGATTTTTGGTCAAGGGTTTCTGTAGGTTTTGCAACTGTCTTCTTTTTCCCCTCGGGTGTCAGTTGCCTTTTGTGAGAATTGGAGAAAGAGAAGGACCTTTGAACCGCGCGGATTGACCCCTACGATCCCCAAATGCAAACAAAACTTTTGCAAGAAAAAGAGATAATATTAAAACAGGGACGGTTAACCAAAAGCAAACTTTGGAACGAAAGCATTGCCATTGATAATCGCTGGATCCATACTGTCGAATTGATGCAGTTTGGCACCACTTTAATAGCCGTGGATCAATGCTATGGAATCCTGGGAGCTGTTTAGCATTGAGGCGCATTGAGGGTGCCTCCAGGCAACAACAGCCAAGCTACCTCTCTGCAGAGTTGGACTAAACTAAATCCAGGATATAGATCTCAATAAAATAATAATAATAATAGTAATAATAGGTGTGAATGATGCAATTAGCAAGCTTGATTAGCATTCGAGGCGCATTGAGGGTGCCTCCAGGCAACAACAGCCAGGCTACCCCTCTGCAGAGTTGGACTAAACTAAATCCAGCATATAGATCTCGGAATAATAATAATAATAATAATAATAATAATAATAATAATAATAGGTGTGAATGATGCAATTAGCAAGCTTGATTAGCATTGAGGCGTCTTGAGGGTGCCTCCAGGCAACAACAGCCAGGCTACCTCTCTGCAGAGTTGGACTAAACTAAATCCAGCATATAGATCTTGGTATAATAATAATAATAATAGTAATAATAGGTGTGAACGATGCAATTAGCAAGCTTGATTAGCATTGAGGTGCCTTGAGGGTGCCTCCAGGCAACAACAGCCAGGCTACCCCTCTGCAGAGTTGGACTAAACTAAATCCAGCATATAGATCTCAATAAAATAATAATAATAATAATAATAATAATAATAGGTGTGAATGGTGCAATTAGTAACCTTGATTAGCATTGAGGCGCATTGAGGGTGCCTCCAGGCAACAACAGCCAGGCTACCTCTCTGCAGAGTTGGACTAAACTAAATCTAGGATATAGATCTCAATAATAATAATAATAATAATAATAATAATAATAATAAGAGTGAATGATGCAATTAGCAACCTTGATTAGCATTGAGGCGCATTGAGGGTGCCTCTAGGCAACAACAGCCAGGCTACCTCTCCGCAGAGTTGGACTAAACTAAATCCAGGATATAGATCTCGGTAAAATAATAATAATAATAATAATAATAATAATAATAATAATGAATCACTGGGTTGCCATGAGCTTTTCAGACTGTATGACCGTGTTCTAGTAGCACTCTCTCCTGACGTTTCGCCTGCATCTGTGGCTGGAATCCTCAGAGGTCTGTGGGAATGAGGAAAGTGGTGTGTGTGTGTGTATGCGCGCGTGCACACACACACACACACACACACACACATATATCCCTGTGTAATAATGTCCAGGGTGAGAGCAAGAACCCTTGTCAGTTTGAAGCAAGTGTGAATGATGCAATTAGCAACCTTGATTAGCATTGAGGCGCATTGAGGATGCCTCCAGGCAACAACAGCCAGGCTACCTCTCTGCAGATACGCTCACTAATTGACTTTGCAGCTTCATGGCTATTCAAATGCTACTCAAGCTTGCTTAAATGCAGCATTTACACTTGCCTCAAACAGACAAGGGGTCTTTCTCCCACCCTGGACACAGATGCATGCGAAATGCCAGGAGAGAATGCTACTGGACCGTTGCCAGGCAGCCCAGAAAACTCACAGCAACCCAATCATAATCATGCATTAACATTTCATTTGGATACGTATCCAATGAAATCGTAAACGTTTTGCACCTCTGCTAATAATATTATAACTTTTGTGCATCACTTTGGTTAATTTTATGGCCACTTATTAACTTCTTAATGTGACTTCCGTTTCAAAAGCAAGGTCGTAGTAAGACATTAGTAATGCATTACTAACCAGTGAGGCAGCCTGCTCCGTTTTTGCCTAGTGAGCCAAGCAAAGGCATTATTATTATTATTATTATTATTATTATTATTATTATTTCTTTGCAAATGAAACAAATGCTTTAAGACAAAGATGGGAGGCACTAGTGCAGGCACGGGCAAACTTTGGCCCTCCAGGTGCTTTGGACTTCAACTCCCACCATTCCAAACAGCCTCAGTTCCTTTCCTTTCCCCCCTCAGCCACTTAAGCCACGTTCCAGCAGCATTCTCTCCTGACGTTTCGCCTGCATCTGTGGCTAATGGCATCTTCAGAGGTCTGTTGGAAGTGTTGCAAGTAGAGTGTATATATACCTGTGGAATAATGTCCAGGGTGGAAGAAAGAACCTTTGTCTGATTGACACAAGTGTGAATGTTGCAATTAGCAAGATGCAAAGTCAATCAGTAAGGGTATCTTACATATATCCCTGTGGAATAATGTCCAGGGTGGAAGAAAGAACCTTTGTCTGATTGACGCAAGTGTGAATGTTGCAATTAGCAAGATGCAAAGTCAATCAGTAAAGGTATCTTGCATATATCCCTGTGGAATAATGTCCAGGGTGGAAGAAAGAATCTTTGTCTGATTGACGCAAGTGTGAATGTTGCAATTAGCAAGATGCAAAGTCAATCAGTAAGGGTATCTTACATATATCCCTGTGGAATAATGTCCAGGGTGGAAGAAAGAACCTTTGTCTGATTGACGCAAGTGTGAATGTTGCAATTAGCAAGATGCAAAGTCAATCAGTAAAGGTATCTTACATATATCCCTGTGGAATAATGTCCAGGGTGGAAGAAAGAACCTTTGTCTGATTGACGCAAGTGTCAATGTTGCAATTAGCAAGCTTCATTAGCATAGAGTAGGGATGAAGATGCAAAGTCAATCAGTGAGGGTATCTGCAGAGACGTAGCCTGGCTGTTGCTGCCTGGAGCCACCCTCTGTTTGGGAGTTGTATTGTTGAAGGCTTTCATGGCCAGAATCACTGGGCTGTTGTGAGTTTTCCGGGCTGTCTGACCATGTATCAGAAGCATTCTCTCCTGACATTTCGCCTGCATCTATGGCAGGCAACCTCAGAGGTTGTGAGGCCTGTTGGAAGCTAGGAAAATGGGGTTTATCTATCTGTGGAATATCCAGGGCAGGGTAAAGAACTCTTGCCACCTTTAGCATTTAATGACCTAGCAGTTTTCATAGTGTGGCTTCTTACTGCCTGGGGGGATCCTTTGTTGAGAGGTGACTAGCTTACCCTGATTGTTTCTTGTCTGGAGATTTCAAGTAGCCCTTGATTATACTCTGTGGAATGTTATGGGTGGGAGAAAGACCCATTGTCTGATTAAGGCAAGTGTGAATGTTGCAATTAGCAAGCTTTCAATAGCATTGAGTAGCCATGAAGCTGCAAAGTCAATCAGTGAGTGTATCTGCAGAAAGGTAGCCTGGCTGTTGTTGCCTGGAGGCACCCTCAGTGCGATTCAATGCTAATCAAGATTGCTAATTGCATCATTCCCACAGCTTTCAATAGCATTGAGTAGCCATGAAGCTGCAAAGTCAATCGGTGAGTGTATCTGCAGAGAGGTAGCCTGGCTGTTGTTGCCTGGAGGCACCCTCAATGCTCCTCAATGCTAATCCAGCTTGCTAATTGCATCATTCCCACCGCTTTCAATAGCATTGAGTAGCCATGAAGCTGCAAAGTCAATCGGTGAGTGTATCTGCAGAGAGGTAGCCTGGCTGTTGTTGCCTGGAGGCACCCTCAATGCGATTCAATGCTAATCAAGCTTGCTAATTACATCATTCCCACAGCTTTCAATAGCATTGAGTAGCCATGAAGCTGCAAAGTCAATCGGTGAGTGTATCTGCAGAGAGGTAGCCTGGCTGTTGTTGCCTGGAGGCACCCTCAGTGCGACTCAATGCTAATCCAGCTTGCTAATTGCATCATTCCCACCGCTTTCAATAGCATTGAGTAGCCATGAAGCTGCAAAGTCAATCGGTGAGTGTATCTGCAGAGAGGTAGCCTGGCTGTTGTTGCCTGGAGGCACCCTCAGTGCGACTCAATGCTAATCCAGCTTGCTAATTGCATCATTCCCACCGCTTTCAATAGCATTGAGTAGCCATGAAGCTGCAAAGTCAATCGGTGAGTGTATCTGCAGAGAGGTAGCCTGGCTGTTGTTGCCTGGAGGCACCCTCAATGCGATTCAATGCTAATCAAGCTTGCTAATTGCATCATTCACACTTGCTTCAAACTAACAAGGGTTCTGGGGGTCCGGGAACTATTTTGTGGGTTTTTCTTTGCATATTTTCCTATCCTTTGGCCATGTTTTGAGGGTTGTTTTGAAAAAGAGGAATGTACTGTTTCCTCACCTTGCATCACAACCGTTGCGGTTGGATTGCAGAGCGATCAAAAGTCGGATGTGCAAACTCACCATTCGCTGCAGTTGTTACTTAAAGGGAAACCACTGGATGAATACATTGCACATCCCCAGAGGTTATGCAAAAGAGAAAATAGGATTCGGTGTTATATATTTTTGATTAAAGGGTGCACTCCAGGGTCACACTAATGCCACAAAATGGAAATACCGGGACTTTTAGGGTTTTTGCAAGTTTGCAAACATTCTGTTTTGCAAATCTATCTGTCTATTGATATATATGCTCCATAAGAACTAGAGACTTGCAAATTTATTTTTTATAGTACCTGTGTTGTTGTTGTTTATTTGTTCAGTCGTTTCCGACTCTTTGTGACCTCATGGACCATCCCATGCCAGAGCTCCCTGTTGGCCGTCCCCACCCCCAGCTCCTTCAAGGTCAATCCAGTCACTTCAAGGATGCCATCCATCCATCTTGTCCTTGGTCGACCCCTCATACTATTTCCTTCCATTTTCCCCAGCATCATTGTCTTCTCTGACCTCATGGACCATGCCACGCCAGAGCTCCTTGTCGGCTGTTACCACCCCCAGCTCCTTCAAGGTCAATCCAGTCCCTTCCATCCATCTTGTCCTTGGTCAGCCCGTCATCCTTTTTCCTTCCATTTTCCCCAGCATCATTGTCTTCTCTGGCCTCAGGGACCATCCCACACCAGAGCTCCCTGTTGGCCGTCACCACCCCCAGCTCCTTCAAGGTCAATCCAGTTACTTCAAGGATGCCATCCATCCATCTTGCCCTTGGTCAGCTCCTCTTCCTTTTTCCTTCCATTTTCCCCAGCATCATTGTCTTCTCTGGCCTCAGGGACCTTCCCACACCAGAGCTCCCTGTTGGCCATCCCCACCCCCAGCTCCTTCAAGGTCAATCCAGTCCCTTCAAGGATGCCATCCATCCATCTTGCCCTTGGTCAGCTCCTCTTCCTTTTTCCTTCCATTTTCCCCAGCATCATTGTCTTCTCTGGCCTCAGGGACCATCCCAGGCCAGAGCTCCCTGTCGGCCGTCACCACCCCCAGCTCCTTCAAGGTCAATCCAGTCCCTTCAAGGATGCCATCCATCCATCTTGCCCTTGGTCAGCCCCTCATCCTTTTTCTTTCCATTTTCCCCAGCATCATTGTCTTCTCTGGCCTCAAGGACCATCCCACGCCAGAGCTCCCTGTCGGCCGTCACCACCCCCAGCTCCTTCAAGGTCAATCCAGTCCCTTCAAGGATGCCATCCATCCATCTTGCCCTTGGTCAGCCCCTCATCCTTTTTCTTTCCATTTTCCCCAGCATCATTGTCTTCTCTGGCCTCAGGGACCATCCCAGGCCAGAGCTCCCTGTCGGCCGTCACCACCCCCAGCTCCTTCAAGGTCAATCCAGTCCCTTCAAGGATGCCATCCATCCATCTTGCCCTTGGTCAGCCCCTCATCCTTTTTCTTTCCATTTTCCCCAGCATCATTGTCTTCTCTGGCCTCAAGGACCATCCCACGCCAGAGCTCCCTGTCGGCCGTCACCACCCCCAGCTCCTTCAAGGTCAATCCAGTCCCTTCAAGGATGCCACCCACCCATCTTGCCCTTGGTTGGCCCCTCTTCCTTTCTCCTTCCTTTTTCCCCAGCATCATTCTTTTCTCTAAGCTTTCCTTTCTACGCATGATGTGCCCAAAGGACTTCAACTTTGTCTCTAATATCCTTCCCTCCAATGAGCAATCAGGCTTTATTTCCTGAATTCTGGAAATAAAATTCTGGTTTTGTACTCTTATCTCCCCAAATCCCCCTAGCCACACACACACACCATTAGGGTTAGTAGAAACCTGCAAATTTAATTTTACTAAAATATATACTATTTTATTAATTTTTGTCCATGAGGGCTAGAGACTTGCAAATTTGATTTTTAAATAATATCGTACCTGCTCTGTACCTATTATTATTATTATTATTATTATTACTATTATTACTATTTGAAACACAACAAGATGAGTCTACAGCAGTCACTCTGCTGGCTGTTGTATTGGATCACCACGTCGAACACTTCCCAAGTGGTGTTGTTGTTGTTGTTGTTGTTGTTGTTGTTGTTATTATTTGAAACACAACAAGATGAGTCCACAGCAGTCACTCTGCTGGCTGTTGAATTGGATCACAACGTCGGACACTTCCCAAGTGTTGTTGTTGTTATTATTATTATTATTATTTGAAACACAACAAGATGAGTCCACAGCAGACACTCTGCTGGCTGTTGTATTGGATCACAACGTCGGACACTTCCCAAGTGTTGTTGTTGTTGTTGTTATTATTATTATTTGAAACACAACAAGATGAGTCCACAGCAGACACTCTGCTGGCTGTTGTATTGGATCACCACGTCGGACACTTCCCAAGTGTTGTTGTTGTTATTATTATTATTATTATTATTATTATTTGAAGCACAACAAGATGAGTCCACAGCAGACACTCTGCTGGATGTTATATTGGATCACCACGTCGGACACTTCCAAAGTGTTGTTGTTGTTGTTGTTATTATTATTTGAAACACAACAAGATGAGTCCACAGCAGTCACTCTGCTGGCTGTTGTATTGGATCACAACGTCGGACACTTCCCAAGTGTTGTTGTTGTTGTTGTTAGAAATACAACAAGATGAATCCACAGCAAACAAGGTCACTGTGGATCACACATCGGACACTTCCAAAGTGTCGAGGACTGTGTGATGTATCGGCAAATAATGCGTGCAGATCCCAGTAAGGTGGCTTTTTGCAGCTGGCAGATGGTAATCTTGTCATTATAATTATAATTATTATAATTATAATTATTATAATATAATATAATATATAATACAATAATAGTAATATAATTATAATTGTTATTATAATAATTATTATTTGACTTTTGGGGGAAGTGTATGTTGTACACCCCATCGCTTCGAAAGCCATACAGGAAACCAGTTGCACCATTAAGACAAACTGGGAGGGGAAAATAACTTGCAAAAGGTTGTGTGGGCTCCAGCTCAATTGCAACAGAAACAATATACGTATTGCAACCTGGGGCCTGTTTAGTTCAGTTTGGTTCTGCTTTTAATAGTTATGGCTTAATGCAATGGACTCCTGAGAATTGTAGTTTCACAAGGCCCTTGACCTTCTTTGTCAGAGGATGCCATAGTAGTAGTAGTAGTAGTAGTAGTAGTAGTAGTAAAGGAAAGGTTTCCCCCTGACATGAAGTCCAGTCGTGTCCGACTCTGGGGGTTGGTGCTCATCTCCATTTCTAAGCTGAAGAGCCGGCATTGTCCATAGACACCTCCAAGGTCATGTGCCCAGCATGACTGCATGGAGCATAGTTACCTTCCTGCTGCAGTGGTACCTATTGATCTACTCACATTTGCATGTTTTCGAACTGCTACGTTGGCAGAAGCTGGGGCTAACAGCGGATGCTCATGCCGCTCCCCGGATTCAAACCTGCAATGTTTCGGTCAGCAAGTTCAGCATCTCAGTGCTTTAACCCATTGCGCCACGGGGGCAATAATAATAATAATAATAATAATAATAATAATAATAATAATTCAGCATATAGATCTCATTTACTGTGACATACTGTGTTTTTGCATCAGTAAAATAATAATAATAATAACAATAATAATAATGATAATAGTAATAATAATAATCCAGCATATAGATCTCATTTGCTGGGACATACTGTGTTTTTGCATCAGTAACATAATAATAATAATAATAATAATAATAATAATAATAATAATCCAGCATATAGATCTCATTTGCTGTGACATACTGTGTTTTTGCATCAGTAAAATAATAATAATAATAATAATAATAATAATAATAATAATCCAGCATATAGATCTAATTTTCTGTGACATACTGTGTTTTTGCATCAGTCAAATAATAATAATAATAATAATAATAATAATAATAATCCAGCATATAGATCTCATTTGCTGTGACATACTGTGTTTTTGCATCAGTAAAATAATAATAATAGTAATAATAATAATCCAGTATATAGATCTCATTGGCTGTGACATACTGTGTTTTTGCATCAGTAAAATAATAATAATAGTAATAATAATAATCCAGCATATAGATGTCATTGGCTGTGACATACTGTGTTTTTGCATCAGTAAAATAATAATAATAGTAATAATAATAATCCAGCATATAGATCTCATTGGCTGTGACATACTGTGTTTTTGCATCAGTAAAATAATAATAATAGTAATAATAATAATCCAGCATATAGATCTCATTGGCTGTGACATACTGTGTTTTTGCATCAGTAAAATAATAATAATAGTAATAATAATAATCCAGTATATAGATCTCATTGGCTGTGACATACTGTGTTTTTGCATCAGTAAAATAATAATAATAGTAATAATAATAATCCAGTATATAGATCTCATTGGCTGTGACATACTGTGTTTTTGCATCAGTAAAATAATAATAATAGTAATAATAATAATCCAGCATATAGATCTCATTGGCTGTGACATACTGTGTTTTTGCATCAGTAAAATAATAATAATAGTAATAATAATAATCCAGTATATAGATCTCATTGGCTGTGACATACTGTGTTTTTGCATCAGTAAAATAATAATAATAGTAATAATAATAATCCAGCATATAGATCTCATTGGCTGTGACATACTGTGTTTTTGCATCAGTAAAATAATAATAATAGTAATAATAATAATCCAGTATATAGATCTCATTGGCTGTGACATACTGTGTTTTTGCATCAGTAAAATAATAATAATAGTAATAATAATAATCCAGCATATAGATCTCATTGGCTGTGACATACTGTGTTTTTGCATCAGTAAAATAATAATAATAGTAATAATAATAATCCAGCATATAGATCTCATTGGCTGTGACATACTGTGTTTTTGCATCAGTAAAATAATAATAATAGTAATAATAATAATCCAGTATATAGATCTCATTGGCTGTGACATACTGTGTTTTTGCATCAGTAAAATAATAATAATAATAGTAATAATAATAATCCAGCATATAGATCTCATTGGCTGTGACATACTGTGTTTTTGCATCAGTATAATAATAATAATAATAATCCAGCATATAGATCTCATTTGCTGTGACATACTGTGTTTTTGCATCAGTAAAATAATAATAATAATAATAATAATAATAATAATAATCTGCAAGTTCAGCATCTCGGGCTCCAATAATAATAATAATAACAATAATAATAATAATCCAGCATATATATCTCATTTGCTGTGACATACTGTGTTTTTGCATCAGTAAAATAATAATAATAGTAATAATAATAATCCAGTATATAGATCTCATTTGCTGTGACATACTGTGTTTTTGCATCAGTAAAATAATAATAATAGTAATAATAATAATCCAGTATATAGATCTCATTGGCTGTGACATACTGTGTTTTTGCATCAGTAAAATAATAATAATAGTAATAATAATAATCCAGCATATAGATCTCATTGGCTGTGACATACTGTGTTTTTGCATCAGTAAAATAATAATAATAGTAATAATAATAATCCAGTATATAGATCTCATTGGCTGTGACATACTGTGTTTTTGCATCAGTAAAATAATAATAATAGTAATAATAATAATCCAGTATATAGATCTCATTGGCTGTGACATACTGTGTTTTTGCATCAGTAAAATAATAATAATAGTAATAATAATAATCCAGCATATAGATCTCATTGGCTGTGACATACTGTGTTTTTGCATCAGTAAAATAATAATAATAGTAATAATAATAATCCAGTATATAGATCTCATTTGCTGTGACATACTGTGTTTTTGCATCAGTAAAATAATAATAATAGTAATAATAATAATCCAGTATATAGATCTCATTGGCTGTGACATACTGTGTTTTTGCATCAGTAAAATAATAATAATAGTAATAATAATAATCCAGTATATAGATCTCATTGGCTGTGACATACTGTGTTTTTGCATCAGTAAAATAATAATAATAGTAATAATAATAATCCAGCATATAGATCTCATTGGCTGTGACATACTGTGTTTTTGCATCAGTAAAATAATAATAATAGTAATAATAATAATCCAGTATATAGATCTCATTGGCTGTGACATACTGTGTTTTTGCATCAGTAAAATAATAATAATAGTAATAATAATAATCCAGTATATAGATCTCATTGGCTGTGACATACTGTGTTTTTGCATCAGTAAAATAATAATAATAGTAATAATAATAATCCAGCATATAGATCTCATTGGCTGTGACATACTGTGTTTTTGCATCAGTAAAATAATAATAATAGTAATAATAATAATCCAGTATATAGATCTCATTTGCTGTGACATACTGTGTTTTTGCATCAGTAAAATAATAATAATAGTAATAATAATAATCCAGCATATAGATCTCATTGGCTGTGACATACTGTGTTTTTGCATCAGTAAAATAATAATAATAGTAATAATAATAATCCAGCATATAGATCTCATTGGCTGTGACATACTGTGTTTTTGCATCAGTAAAATAATAATAATAGTAATAATAATAATCCAGTATATAGATCTCATTTGCTGTGACATACTGTGTTTTTGCATCAGTAAAATAATAATAATAGTAATAATAATAATCCAGTATATAGATCTCATTGGCTGTGACATACTGTGTTTTTGCATCAGTAAAATAATAATAATAGTAATAATAATAATCCAGTATATAGATCTCATTGGCTGTGACATACTGTGTTTTTGCATCAGTAAAATAATAATAATAGTAATAATAATAATCCAGCATATAGATCTCATTGGCTGTGACATACTGTGTTTTTGCATCAGTAAAATAATAATAATAGTAATAATAATAATCCAGTATATAGATCTCATTGGCTGTGACATACTGTGTTTTTGCATCAGTAAAATAATAATAATAGTAATAATAATAATCCAGTATATAGATCTCATTGGCTGTGACATACTGTGTTTTTGCATCAGTAAAATAATAATAATAGTAATAATAATAATCCAGCATATAGATCTCATTGGCTGTGACATACTGTGTTTTTGCATCAGTAAAATAATAATAATAGTAATAATAATAATCCAGTATATAGATCTCATTTGCTGTGACATACTGTGTTTTTGCATCAGTAAAATAATAATAATAGTAATAATAATAATCCAGTATATAGATCTCATTGGCTGTGACATACTGTGTTTTTGCATCAGTAAAATAATAATAATAGTAATAATAATAATCCAGCATATAGATCTCATTTGCTGTGACATACTGTGTTTTTGCATCAGTAAAATAATAATAATAATAATAATAATAATAATCTGCAAGTTCAGCATCTCGGGCTCCAATAATAATAATAATAACAATAATAATAATAATCCAGCATATATATCTCATTTGCTGTGACATACTGTGTTTTTGCATCGGAATAATAATAATAATAAATATTAAAATATATTTATATTTATTTATCCCTCACCAAACTACAATTCCCAATATTGCATAGCTTCGAGCCATGGCATTTAAAGTGGTTGCAAACTGCATTCGTTCGACAATGTAGATAATACGAAAGACGATGGGATTTGGAGTCCAAATAAGGGCCTCCTCCTCTAAAGTGTCCATCATTCTAAAGTATATGACTAATGCTTTTTTCCGTTCGTTTTTTCCTGCCTGGGGGGAATGAAACGGCTGTAAACTGGTATTCCTTTTGTCTGCCCTGCATGGCTTTGTTGGCTCTGCCCTCCTCTGCTTCCTCCTCTCCCAAATTTGGATGCATCTTCCAAGGCAGACGTTGGCAGCCGTGCCCGCCTGTGCCCTAACCTGCCCGAAGCAGCCTCCCAGGCAGACACGCTCCTTGTTTGGCTTCAGGGAGCGGATGACGTTTCCGCTTCACCCTTGCAGAGCCATCCAGTCTCTGTTTAAACCAGTCACAGGCCAGCTTGGGCCCTCCAGGTGTTTTGGACTCCAACTCCCACCATTCCTAACAGCCGGTAGGTTGTTAGGAATGGTGGGAGTTGGAGTCCAAAACACCTGGAGGGCCCAAGCTGGCCTGTGCCTCCTTTAAAGGCTTTCATAGAATCCTAGAGTTGGAAGGGAACTCCAAAGGCCATCCAGTCCAACCCTCTTCTGCCCCAAAAGAAGACACCACCCAAACCCTCTTGACAGATGGCCATCTAGTCTCTGTTTAAAGACTTCCATTGTTCTCTAGAGTTAGAAAGAGCACCCAAAGACTATCCAGTCATAAAGGAAGACACCATCCAAACCCTTCCAACAGATGGACATTCAGTTGTATATATGATTGAGAAGTAGATGGATGGATAGACAGAATCCTAGATTTGGATGGGATCTCTAAAGGCCATCCAGTCCAACCATGCATATGGTTGAGAGAGAGATGGATAGATGGTTCAATAGGTAGGTAAGTTAGATAGATACGTAGATAGAATCCTAGATTTGGAAGGGATCTCTAAAGGCCATCCAGTCCAACCATACATATGATTGAGAAATAGATAGATGGATGGATGGACAGACAGATAGAATCCTAGAGTTAGAAGGTATCTCTAAAGGCCATCCAATCCAACCATACATATGGTTGAGAGAGAGAGATGGATAGATGGTTCAATAGATAGGTAGGTAGATGGGTAGGATGGATGGATAGGATGGATGGATGGATGGATGGATGGATGGGGAGGTAGGTAGGTAGATGGGTAGGATGGATGGATGGGGAGGTAGGTAGGTAGATGGGTAGGATGGATGGGTAGGTAGATAGATGGGTAGGATGGATGGATGTATAGGATGGGTAGATGGGTAGGTAGGTTGGGTGGATGGATGGATAGATAGATAGAATCCTACATTTGAAAGGGATCTCTAAAGGCCACCCAGTCCAACCATACATAGGATTGTGAAATAGATGGATGGATGGGCGGGCGGACGGACGGATGGACAGATAGATAGAATCCTAGATTTGGAAGGGATCTCTAAAGGCCATCCAATCCAACCATACATAGGATTGAGAGAGAGAGATGGATAGATGGTTCAATAGATATGTAGTTGGGTAGGTAGGATGGATGGGTAGGTAGATAGATGAGTAGGTAGGTAGATGGGTAGGATGGGTAGGTAGGTAGATGGGTAGGATGGATGGGTAGGTAGGTAGATGGGTAGGTAGATAGGTAGGTAGGATGGATGGGTAGGTAGGTAGATGGGTAGGATGGGTGGATGGGTAGGTAGGTAGATGGGTAGGATGAATGGGTAGGTAGGTAGGTAGATGGGTAGGTAGGTAGATGGGTAGGTAGGATGGATGGGTAGGTAGGTAGATGGGTAGGTAGGTAGATGGGTAGGTAGAATGGATGGGTAGGTAGGTAGATGGGTAGGTAGGTAGATGGGTAGGTAGGATGGATGGGTAGGATGTATAGGTAGGTAGATGGGTAGGTAGGTAGATAGGATGGATGGGTAGGAAGGTAGGTAGGTAGATGGGTAGGATGGATGGATGGGTAGGATGGATGGGTAGGTAGGTAGGTATGATTGATTAATTGAACAATAGATAGACAGAATCCTAAATTTGTGGTCTCTAAAGGCCATGGAGTCCAGCCCTTTCTGCCATAAGGAAGGCACCACCCAATCTCTCCTTACAGATGGCCATCCAGCCTCTGTTTAAAGGCTTCCATAAAATCCTAGTTGGAAGGGAGCCCCAAAGGCCACCCAGTCCAACCCCCTTCTGACATAAAGGAAGGCACCATCCGATCTCTCCTGACAGATGGCCACCCAGCCTCTGTTTCAAGGCTTCCATAGAATCCTAGACGGAACGGAGTCCCAAAGGCCATCCAGTCCAACCCCCTTCTGACATAAAGGAAGGCACCATCCGATCTCTCCTGACAGATGGCCACCCAGCCTCTGTTTCAAGGCTTCCATAGAATCCTAGACGGAACGGAGTCCCAAAGGTCATCCAGTCCAACCCCCTTCTGCTGTAAAGGAAGGCACTGTCCAAACCCTCCCAACAGATGGCCATCCAGCCACTGGATAATCTCAATTGGCTGTCAGTATTCAAGGCTCCTTTGCCTTCTCCTTCCATCCCATCCCATCAGTATAGTATCTTATATCTCCAAGCCGTACATGTTGGTACACACTCCCGCTTGGGAGTGCCGCTCTGTCCAACCGTTGTGCCATTTCCTGTTTTTCCGGTTTCTGGAGCCCTTCGAACACTCCTGGTGTGGAGAAGAAGGCACCGGGAAAGCTTAAAAGGAAATAAAACTCTTAGTATTTATTTATGAAGTAGGAAATTCATATGGGAATACACTGTGTAGGATGAAGGAAGCTGAACCGCCAAGGCTCCGTGCTATGGGGTCCTGGGAGTTGTAGTTTGCCACTCTTTGGAAGGAAAGTTGAACGGACTTGTCAAACTACAACTCCCAGGACTCCATAGCACTAAGCCATGGCAGTTCTAGTAGAGGCAAACTGTATTCATATTATAGTATAGATGAGTCCTTAGTGAAACTACAACTCCCAGGGCTCCATAGCATTAAGCCATGGCAGTTCAAGTGGAGGCAAACTGTATTCATATTATAGTATAGATGAGTCCTTAGTGAAACTACAACTCCCAGGACTCCATAGCATTAAGCCATGGCAGTTCAAGTGGAGGCAAACTGCATTCATGTTGTAGCATAGATGAGTCCTTAGTGAAACTACAACTCCCAGGACTCCATAGCATTAAGCCATGGCAGTTCAAGTGGAGACAAACTGTATTTATATTATAGCATAGATGAGTCCTTAGCGAAACTATAACTCCTAGATGAGTCCTTAGTGAAACTACAACTCCCATGATTCCATAGCATTAAGCCATGGCAGTGGAGGCAAACTGTATTTATATTATAGCGTAGATTAGTCCTTAGTGAAACTATAACTCCTAGTCCTTAGTGAAACTACAGCTCCCAGGATTCCATAGCATTAAGCCATGGATATTCAAGCAGGTCAAACTTCATTCAGTCTATAGTGTAGATGAGTCCTTCATGAAACTACAACTCCCACGACTCCATAGCATGGAGCCATGGCAGTTCAAGTGGAGGCAAACTGCATTCATATTATAGTGTAGATGAGTCCTTAGTGAAACTACAACTCCCAGGATTCCATACGATTCCATTGCAGTTAAAGTGGAGGCAAACTGCATTCATATTATAGCGTAGATGAGTCCTTAGCAAAACTATAACTCCTAAACGCCGTGGCAGCTCAAGTGGAGGCAAGCTGCATTCATTCTATAGCATAGATGAGTCCTTAGCTAAACTACAACTCCCAGGATTCCATACCATTTAGCCACTGCAGTTAAAGTGGGTCAAACTGCGTTGATTCTATAGCATAGATGAGTCCTTAGTGAAACTACAACTCCCAGGACTCCACAACATGGTGCCAGTGCAGTTCAAGTGAGTCAAACTGCATTCATTCTATAACATAAATGTGTCCTTAGCGAAACTATAACTCCTAGGACTCCATAACATAGTGCCATTGCAGTTCAAGTGAGTCAAACCACATTCGTTCTCTAGCGTAGATGAGTCCTTAGTGAAACTGCAACTCCCAGGATTCCATAGCATGGAGCCAGGGCAATTCAGTGGTGTCCAAACTGCATTAATTCTACAGTGTAGACACACCCTTTGTGGAGACTTGAGCTTGAATTCTGCCTTCGGTCATGGAAATCCCTTTGGTGGCCTAGAGCAAGTCACACTCTCTCAGCCTCAGAGGGCGGCAAAGGCAGCGGAGTTGCTTTAGGATCCGAAATAATTCAACGCCACACAACAACGACTTTAAATCAAGCTTCTAGTCCTCAAAGCATTGTAGGCCAGGATGGAGGCATGTTTCTTCCTTTTCCCCTGAACACGTTTCGAATGGAGCATCTATGACCCCCAAACAAATTCTGAGGACATGCAAATGCTCCTCTTTTCCCTTAAATTTGCATGGCTTGGATTTGAATTTCCTGGTTGCCTACCTGGTTCAGGTAACAGGTAGAAACCTGTTTTGCATCGCAACAGAGTCCTCCTCTATGCACATTAGCATGCCCAGTTACTTCTGGACCCGTTTGAATTTAGCACCCATTTCGATGTCAATATAGTCAGTGGGTTGCTGTGAGTTTCCCAGGCTGCTTGGCCATGTTCCAGAAGCATTCTCCTCTGACATTTTGCCCCCATCTATGGAAGGCATCCTTAGAGGTTGTGAAGTTTCTTGGAAACTAGGAAAATAGGGTTTATATATCTGTGGAATGACATCCAGGGTGGGAGAAAGAACTCTTGTCTGTTGGAGGCAGGTGTGGATGTTGCAATTAGCAAGCTTGAATAGCACTGAGTAGGCAGGAAGCTGCAAAGTTAATCAGTGAGGGTATCTGCATACAAGTAGTCTGACCAGTGTTGCCTGGAGGCACCTTCTGTGGAAAGTCAATCAGTGAGGGTATCTGCATTCAAGTA
Source organism: Anolis sagrei (assembly GCF_037176765.1). Lineage (NCBI taxonomy): Eukaryota > Metazoa > Chordata > Lepidosauria > Squamata > Anolidae > Anolis > Anolis sagrei. Next base: position 80,431,787 of record NC_090035.1, on the reverse strand, counting down.
GCCTGACCATCGTTGCCTGGAGGCACCTTCTGTGGAAAGTCAATCAGTAAGGGTATCTGCATAGAAGTAGCCTGACCATTGTTGCCTGGAGGCACCTTCTGTCGAGAGTCAATCAGTGAGGGTATCTGCATAGAAGTAGCCTGACCATTGTTGCCTGGAGGCACCTTCTGTCGGGGGTCAATCAGTGAGGGTATCTGCATAGAAGTAGCCTGACCATTGTTGCCTGGAGGCACCTTCTCTCGAGAGTCAATCAGTGAGGGTATCTGCATAGAAGTAGCCTGACCATTGTTGCCTGGAGGCACCCTCTGTGGAATGCTGTCCAGGGTGGGAGAAAGAACCCTTGTGTGTTTGAAATGAGTGGTGAATGTGTATTATTTATTTATTATTTGCCCTATTTATACCCCAAGGGGGACTCAAGATGGCTTGAACTGGAAAGCTTGAATAGCACTGAGTAGCCTTGCAGCTGCAAAGTCAATCAGAGAAGGTATCTGTATAGAAGTAGCCTGACCATTGTTGCCTGGAGGCACCCTCTGTGAGATGATGTCCAGGGTGGGAGAAAGAACCCTTCTGTGTTTGGAGCGAGTGTAAATGATGCAATTATTTGTTTATTATTTACCATATTTACACCCCAAGGGGGACTCAAGACGGCTTGAACTGACAAGCTTGAATAGCACTGAGTAGCCTTGCAGCTGCGAAGTCAATCAGTGAGGGTATCTGCAGAGAGGTAGCCTGGCTGTTGTTGTCTGGAGGCGCCCTCAATGCCACTCAATTGCCGATTTGTTACCCGTCCTAAGTCCCCCTGCGGAAGTTGAGATAGGACGGGATATAAAAGCCTGAAATAATAATAATAATAATAATAATAATAATAATAATAATAAAGATCTCATTTGCTGTGACATACTACTTTCGAGTCCTAGACGCTTGGGAAGTGTTCGACTTGTGATTTTGTGATACGAAATCCATCATATAGATCTCGTTTGCTGTGACATACTGTGCTTTTGTGTCAATAACAACATCAACAGCAACAACATACAGTCCTAGATGCTTGGGATGTGTTCGACTTGTGATTTTGTGATACTGAATCCAGCATATAGATCTCATTTACTGTGACATACTGTGCTTTTGTGTCAACAACAACAACAACAACAATAATCAAGCTTGCTAATTGCATCATTCACGCTTGCCTTTTGCTCCCACCCTGGACATTATTCCACTTGCCTCATTCCCACAGACCTCTGAGCAAACCTCTGAGGATTGCAGCCACAGATGTGGGCGAAACGTCAGGAGAGAATGCTTCTGGAACATGGCCAGACAGCCCGGAAAACTCACAGCAAGCAACCCGGTGATTCCGGCCATGGAAGCCTTCGACAACGCAGTATATTCAATGTGTTTCCTTAGCCTAACAAATTGGAAATACAACAACAACAACAACCACAACAATAATAATGGAAGCTCCCCTTGGGATTGTATCTGCACAACATTCCTGCGAGGCAGGACTGATGGTTTCGAGGTTGACCAGGGAGGTTCTCTTTGCAAACAAAGGAAAGTTTCATGTTTTCCGATCAAAGTCCAACTGCAACACTGGCTTCTTTGTGTTCCATAGATGAAGGCATTCTTTGGAAAACATAGTTTTGCCAAGCTGGGTAAAGTTTCCTGGTGGGAATTATTTGCAAGGCCGCTGTTCCTTATAGAGAAGGGATGGTTTGGGCAGTTTGCATTTAGGATTGATGCACTTTAGCATGGCTAGATGCAAATTGAATCCTGGGAATTGTAGTTTTACAAGGTCTCTGTGCAAACCGAATCCCGGGAATTGTAGTTTTACAAGGTCTCTCTGTGCAAACCGAATCCTGGGAATTGTTTTACAAGATCTCTCTGTGCAAACCGAATCCTGGGAATTGTAGTTTGCATTTAGGATGGATGCACTTTAGCACGGCTAGATGCAAGGTCTCTGTACAAACTGAATCCTGGGAATTGTAGTTTTACAAGGTCTCTCTGTGCAACCGAATCCTGGAAATTGTAGTTTTACAAGGTCTCTGTGCAAATTGAATCCTGGGAATTGTAGTTTTACAAAGTCTCTCTGTGCAAACTGAATCCTGGGAATTGTAGTTTGCATTTAGGATGGATGCACTTTAGCACAGCTAGATGCAAGATCTCTGTACAAACTGAATCCTGGGAATTGTAGTTTTACAAGGTCTCTCTGTGCAACCGAATCCTGGAAATTGTAGTTTTACAAGATCACTGTGCAAACTGATTCCTGGGAATTGTAGTTTTACAAGATCTCTGTGCAAACTGATTCCTGGGGATTGTAGTTTTCAAGGCCTGTCTGTGCAAACTGAATCCTGGGAATTGTAGTTTTACAAGGTCTCTCTGTGCAAACTGAATTCTGAGAGTTGTAGTTTTACAAGGTCTCTCTGTGCAAACTGAATCTTGGGAATTGTAGTTTTACAAGGTCTCTCTGTGCAAACCGCAAACTCCCAGCATTGCATTGCATTGAGCCGTGGCAGTTAAACGCAGTGCCAGGCTGCATTAATCCTGCAGTGTAGATGCACCCAAGCAGACATTTCCTCTCCTGTTACCTGTCTGCCGCGATCCGTAAAAGGCTTCTGGGCAATGTGAGCAGACGGCTGGGAAAATCCTCTGCTCTCGCTTCTGCCAAAACGCATTTCTCTCTCGAGCTGCGCTTTGGGCCTCGGGTGACTTGATGCTTTGCAGACTTCCCAGCCAGATGCAATTCCTGCGTCAGGCCAGGCAGGCTTGTGCTTTCCATGCGACCGGAGTCTCAAAGCTTTGGCTGTGAATAAATGCAGAAGGAATGCGTTCATGGCACCACAGCTCAATGCAATACAATCCCGGGAGTTGTAGTTTTACTAAGGATGCACCTATGCTATAGAATGAATGCAGTTTGATGCACTCGAACTGCCATGGTTCAATGCGATGGAATCCTGGGAGATGCAGTTTTACCAAGGATGTGTCGACACTTTGGCTCGCTTGAAGAGTCATGGCTCAGTGCTATGGAATCCTGGGATTTGTAGTTTCACTAAAGGCACATCGATGCTATATAACAAATGCAGTTTGGCCTACTTGAACTGTTATGACTCAATGTGATGGCATCCTGGGACTTGTAGTTCACTAAGGCCATATCTATGACATAGAAGGAGTGTAGCTTGAACATTGAATACTATGGCTCAATGCTTTGGAATCCTGGGAGTTAAAGTTTTACTAAGGACACATTTACTCTAGAGAATAAATGCAGTTTGGCCCACTCAACCTGCCGTGGCCCAGTGCTATGGAATCCTGGGATTTGTAGTTTCGCTAAAGGCACATTGATGCTATATAACAAATGCAGTTTGGCCCACTCGAACTGCTATGACACAATGTGATGGGATTCTGGGACTTGTAGTTTACAAAGGACACATCTGTGGTGTAGAAGGGATGTAGCTTGATTGCACTTTGACGGCTGTGACTAGATACCATGGAATCCTGGAATTTGTAGTGTTACTAAGGACGCGTCTACAGAATGAATGCAGTTTGACCCACTTGAACAGCCATGGCTCAATCCGATTGAATCCTGGGAGTTGTAGTTTCACTAAGGACACATCTATGCTGTAGAATGAATGCAGTTTAGCCCACTTGAACAGCCATGGCTCAATGCGATTGAATCCTGGGAGTTGTAGTTTCACTAAGGACATTTCTATGCTGTAGAATGATGCAGTTTGGCCCACTTAAACTGGTGTGGCCCAATGTTATGGAATTATGGGCATTGAAGTTTTACTAACGACACATGACTCACTTGAGCAGCCATGGCCAAAATGTGTTTGAGTCCTGGGAGTTGTAGATTCACTAAGGACACATATACGCTATAGAATGAAAGCGGTTCGGCCCACTTGAACTGTTGTGGCTCAATGCTATGGAATTATGGGAGCTGTGGTTTCACTAAGGCCATATCTGTGCTGTAGAAGGAATGTAGTTTGACTGCACTTTGATCGCTATGGCTCGATGCGATGGAATCTTGGAAGTTGTAGTTTCACTAAGGATGCATCTACGCTATAGAATTAATGCAGTTTGACCCACTTGAATAGCCCTGGCTCAATGCTATGGAATCCTGGGAGTTGTAGTTTGGTGGGACTCCAGCCAAGGCTAATTACTTTGTAAAACTACAACTCCCAGGATTCCGTAGCATTGAAGACTTTGCGAAAAACTAGAAAAAACTTGTTACAGACTTTTGGAGCAATAGGAAATCTAATGACGTCATAATATTTTCCCATACTAGTAATTCTAGTAAGTTGAATTTGGCTAGACGGGTTATTATTATTATGGTTGTTGTAGGTTTTTTCGGGCTATATGGCCATGTTCTAGAGGCATTCTCTTCTGACGTTTAGCCTGCATCTATGGCAAGCATCCTCAGAGCCATAGATGCAGGCGAAATGTCAGGAGAGAATGCCTCTAGAATATGGCCATATAGCCCGAAAAAACCTACAACAACCCAGTGATTTTGGCCATGAAAGCCTTTGACAATATGTTATTATTATTATTATTTGCATCTTTGCAATTGACTAACAACGTTTTGTTTTCTTCCTGCAAAGAAGCTACAAAGTTTCATCAAGTTCCACAACGTAGCGTGCAATGCCAGCAACGCAATTAATTACAAGATACATAGAAATAATAATAACACAACACCAAAACGTTGTTGCAAGTTGTTATGACATGAGTAGAGGTTAATGGTGCTTCGATACTATAACATGAATCCAGTTGGGCACCGCTTGAATTTCCGTAACTCAATGCTATGGAGTCCTGGGAGTTGTAGTTTTAGCAAATTGATGCTTCTGTCTGATGCTTTGTCCTATGTTGATATACCGTAATTTATTTGATCGGTTATGTTTTACCTTAATTTTAGATATTAAACCATAATTTGTTTTTATTTGTTAGGTTATTTTTTTACTATTATGTATTTTTTATCATATCAGGAGCAAACCAAGGGTACAGTTGTATTTTTTTTTAATAAACAAACACAAAGTTTGCAAACTTGGCATTATATTAAATGTCCTTTGACCCGTATCTGGCCACTTGGAGTGCCTCTGGTGTTGCTGCAAGAAGGTCCTCCATTGTGCATGTGGCTGGGCTCAGGGTGCATTGCAGCAGGTGGTCAGTGGTTTGCTCTTCTCCACACTCGCATGTCGTGGATTCCACTTTCTTAAGGTTGGCTCTGCATCTCGTGGTGTCTGTTCAGCGCCTTCCAAGTTGCCCAGTTTTCTGTGTTCCCAGGGGGAGTCTCTCATTTGGTATCAGCCATTGGTTGAGGTTCTGGGTTTGAGCCTGCCACTTTTGGACTCTTGCTTGCTGGGGTGTTCCAGCGAGTGTCTCTGTAGATCTAAGAAAACTATTTCTTGATTTAAGTCATTGACGTGCTGTCTGATCCCCAAACAGGGGATGAGCTGGAGATGCCACTGCCTAGGTCTTTTCACTATTGGTTGCTACTTCCCGGCGGATGTCAGGTGGTGCAATACCGGCTAAACTGTGTAATTTCTCCAGTGGTGTAGGGTGTAGACGTCCTGTGATAATGTGGCATGTCCTATTAAGAACCACACCCACTGTTTAACATGGTGGGATGTGCTCCACGCTTGCCACGCGTGCTCAGCATCACAGTGTCAAAGCACAAGGGCAGATGCCTTCACTGTGTCTGGTTGTGATCCCCAGGTTGTGCCATTATTATTATTCTGTTTATAAAGTCCGTTTTGAGCCTCACTCTTTCCTCCTTTTGTCTCCCTTTCTGCCTTCCTTTGCTTCCTAGTGAGTCAGTCCTTTGCACGACTCGGGCCACGGTGATGCTCTACGATGACGCCAACAAGAAGTGGGTGCCGGCTGGAACTGGACCACAGGTCTTTAGCCGCGTCCAGATCTACCACAGTCCGGCCAACAACACTTTCCGGGTCGTGGGACGCAAGATGCAGCCAGACCAACAGGTAGCCCTCCCTCCAATATATCCATCCATCAAGCCTTCCATTCAGCTTTCCATCCATCCATCCATCCATCCATCCACTCTATCTGTCTGTCTGTCTGTCTATCTATCTATCTATCTATCTATCTATCTATCTATCTATCTATCTGTCTACTTGATCTGTCTACTCTACCTACTGTATCTATCAACTTGATCTATCTACCTGCCTACCATATCTACCTACTTACCCTATCTATCTATCTATCTATCTATCTATCTATCTATCTATCTATCTACTGTATCTAGCTATTTGATCTACCTACCTACCTATCTACTGTATCTACCTACCTATCTAGTTGATCTATCTGTCTGTCTATCTATCTACTCGATCTGGACACTCTGTCTATCTACTGTAACTATTTACTTGATCTATCTACCTACCTACTGTATCTATCTACTCTACCTACCTACCTATCTACTCTATCTATCTACTCGATCTGGCCATTTTATCTATCTACTGGATCTACCTACCTGCCTACTGTATCTACCTACCTACCTAACTAACTAACTAACTATCTACTCTATCTATCTATCTAGTCGATCTGGCCACTCTATCTATCTACTGTAACTATCTACTTGATCTATCTACCTGCCTACTGTGTCTACCTACCTACATTATCTATCTATCTATCTACTTGACCTGTCTACTCTATCTACTGTATCTAGCTATTTGATCTACCTACCTATCTACTGTATCTACCTACCTGTCTAGCTGATCTATCTATCTATCTACTCGATCTGGCCACTCTGTCTATCTACTGTAACTGTCTACTTGATCAATCTACCTACCTACTGTATCTATCTACTCTACCTACCTACCTACCTATCTATTCAATCTATCAATCCATCTATCTATCTACTCAATCTGGGCACTCTGTCTACTGTATCTATCTACCTGATCTACCTACCTACTGTATCTACCTACCTACTGATCTACTCTATCGATCTATCTATCTATCTATCTATCTTTCTACTTGAACTGACCACTTTATCTATCTACTGTAACTATCTACTTGATCTATCTTCCTACCTACTGTATGTATCTACTCTACCTACATATCTACTCTATATCTATCTATCTATCTATCTATCTATCTATCTATCTACTCGATCTGGCCACTCTATCTTCTGTATATATCTACTTGATCTATCTACCTACCTACCTACCTACCTACTGTATCTACCTACCTACCGATTTACTCTATCTATCTATCTACTTGGTCTAGCCACTCTATCGATCTACTGTAACTATCTACTTGATCTATCTTCCTACCTACTGTATCTATCTACTCTGTCTGTCTATCTGTCTACTCAATCTAGCCACTCTATCTATCTTCTGTAACTATCTACTTGATCTATCTACCTACTTACTGTATCTATCTACTCTACCTACCTACCTACCTACCTACTCTATCTATCTACTCGATCTGGCCATTCTATCTACCTACCTACTGTAACTTTCTACTTGATCTACCTATCCAATGAATCTGTCTACTCTATCTACCTACCTACCTACCTACCAACCAACCTATCTATCTATTCGATCTGTCCACTCAATATATCTACTGTATCTATCTACTTGATCTACCTACCTACCTATCTACTTGATCTATCTATCTATCTATCTACTCAATCTTCTCAATCTACTCAATCTACTGTATCTATCTGTCTGTCTGTCTGTCTGTATTGTATCTATCTCCTTTTTATCTACTCTATCTATTCTATCTATCTTATCATCTACTCTATATATCTATCTATCTACTCTATCTATCTACATTATCTGTCTACTGCATCTGTCTGTCTGTCTATCCATCCATGTATCTCTCTGTCTCTTCTGCAGAGAAGGTTCAAGACCTTTTGGGACTGCAGACCCCAGATTTCCATTGCGTTTTGCCACCGCAGTTTAAGTGGTGCCAAACCGCCTTAATTCTGTAGTGGAGACGCACCCTGAGTTTAACTCTTGCGTCCTTTCTCTTCCCAAAGGTGGTCATCAACAGTCCGATCGTCAAAGGGTTGAAGTACAACCAGGCCACGCCCAACTTCCACCAGTGGCGCGATGCCCGCCAGGTTTGGGGGCTCAACTTTGGCAGCAAAGAGGACGCCGGGCAGTTTGCCGGAGGGATGATGCACGCCCTGGAAATGCTGGATTCAGGTGAGTAAGGTTCCAGTCTTGGGGAAACTACAACTCCCAAGTCCTAGAAAACAAATGGAACAGGTTTGTTTTGGGGAGTCTGGTGGGGTGTCTTTCTCTGGAAGCTTTTCGAATAGGGGCAGGATGGCCATCTGTCAGGAGGGCTTTGATTGTGCCTTTCTCCCTGGCAGAATGGTGTTGGACTAGATGGCCTTTGGGGGTCCCTTCCAACTCTATGGAAATGTAGATTGGGTTGCTGTGAGTTTTGCGAGCTGTATGGCCATGCTCCAGTAGCATTCTCTCCTGATGTTTTGCCTGCATCTCTGGCTAATGGCATCTTCGGAGGTTCTGTTGGCAGTGAAGCAAATGGAGTGTGAATATATCCCTGTGAAATAATGCCCAGGGTGAGAGAAAGAATCCTTGTCTGTTTGAAACAAGTGTGAATGTTGCAATTAGCCAGTCTGATTAGCTTGGAGCAGCCTTGCAGCTGCAAAGCCAATCAGTGAGGTTATCAGCATGGAGGTAGCTTGGCTGTTGTTGCCTGGAGTCATCCTCTGATTGGGAAGTGTTCACTGACACTTGATTGCTTGCTGTCTGGAGTTCCCCTGTTATAAAAGAAAGTGTGGATGTTGCAATTAGCAAGTCTAAATATCATTGAGTGCCCCATGAAGCTGCAAAGTCAATCAGTGAGGGTATCGGCATGGGGGTAGCTTGGCTGTTGTTGCCTGGAGGCATCCTCTGATTGGGAGGCGTTCACTGGCACTTAATTGCTTGCTATCTGGAGTATGGCTGAGAAAGATAAATATCGTAAGTTAAAAAAGTAAGTAAAGTAAGTCAATCAGTGAGAGTATCAGCATGGCTGTTGTTGCCTGGAGGCATCCTCTGATTGGGAGCTGTTCACTGGCACTTGATTGCTTGCTGTCTGGAGTTCCCGTTATAAGAGAAAGTGTGGATGTTGCAATTAGCAAGTTTGAAGAGCATTGAGTGGCCCATGAAGCTGCAAAGTCAATCAGTGAGGGTATTGTGGCATGGATGCTTTGGACATAGGTTTGATGCCCCGAAGCAAATTCCTTTCTGGGGAAATGGACAGACTTCGCCTGTTTTTGGAAGGAAAGGAGGGCCAACCAGGCTTTCCGTTCTTGTGCAAACGTGTCCAGAAAAACCTGTTTTTTGTGTCTCTTTTGCCCTTTTTAGGGAATTCGGCACCGGCGCGGCCTGTCCAGAATGGCCCCACTGCGGACGAAATGGCCGAGCAACAGAAAAGGTACCTGGTACTGCTCTAGGCCCAATTGTCCAGTTCCATCATCCTTATCGTGACCTAGAACGAATGCAGTTTGGCATCCCTTGAACTGCCATGGCTCAATGCTGTGGAATCCTGGGAATTGTAGTTTTAGTAAAGGGGCATCTACACTGTAGACCCCTGTGGCCCAATGCTATGGACTCCTGGGAGCTGTAGTTTTACTAAGAACACATCTACTCCGGAGAATAAATGCAGTTTGGCCCACAAACTCCCATGTCTTAATGCTATGAATTCCTGGGAGCTGTAGTTTTTCTAAGGACACACCTACTCCAGAGAATAAATGCAGTTTGGCCCACTCGAACTGCCATTGCTCCATGCTATGGGATCCTGGGGGCCGTAGTTTTACAAGGGGTGCATCTTCACTGTAGACTACTATGACACAATGCTATTGTATCCTGGGAGCTATAGTTTTAGTAAGGGTGCATCTACACTGTAGACTGCTGTGGCCCAATGCTATGGTATACTGGGAGCCATAGTTTTACTAAGGACACATCTAATCCAGAGAATAAATGCAGTTTGGCCCACTCGAACTGACATGGCTCCATGCTATGGGATCCTGGGAGCTGTAGTTTTACTAAGGACACATCTACTCAAGATAATAAATGCAGTATGGCACACTTAAACTGCCATGGCTTAAAGCTATGGAATCCTGGGAGCTGTAGTTTTACTTAAAATACATCTACACCAGAGAATTGCCATGGCTTAAAGCTATGGAAATCTAGGAGCTGTAGTTTTAGTAAGGGTACACCTACTCTAGAGAATAAATGCAGTTTGGCCCACTCAAACTGACATGGCTCCATGTTATAGGATCCTAGGACCTGTAGTTTTACAAGGGGTGCATCTACACAGTAAACTACCATGACACAATGCTATCAAATCCTGGGAATTATAGTTTTAGTAAGGGTGCATCTACACTGTAGACTGCTGTGGCCCAATTCTATGGAATCCTTGGAGCTGTAGTTTTACTAAGAACACATCTACACCAGAGAACTGCCATAGCTTAAGGCTATGGAAACCTGGGAGCTGTAGTTTTACTAAGGGTACACCTACTCAGTAGACTTACCATGATACAACACTATCGAATCTTGAGAGTTATAGTTTTAGTAAGGGTGCATCTACACTGTAGACTGCTGTGGCTCAAGGCTATGGAATCCTGGGAGCTGTAGTTTTACTAAGGACACATCTACTCCAGAGAATAAATGCAGTTTGTCCCACTTGAACTGCCATTTCTTAAGGCTGTGGAAACCCGTGAGCTGTGGTTTGACTAAGGAC
>NC_090035.1:80403589-80416089 GCF_037176765.1 Anolis sagrei | reverse complement strand
GAGATCCCTGCAGACATTGTATGGCCCTCTGTTGGGATTGCTTGGATGGTGTCTTCCTTTACTGTAGAAGGGGGTTGGACTGGATGGCCTTTAGAAATCCCTGAAGACATTGTCTGGCCATCTGTTGGGATTGCTTGGATGGTGTCTTCCTTTACTGTAGAAGGGGGTTGGACAGGATGGCCTCTAGAGATCCCTTCAGACATTGTATGGCCATCTGTTGGGATTGCTTGGATAGTGTCTTCCTTTACTGCAGAAATGGATTGGGCTGAATGTCCTTCAGACATTGTATGGTTATCTATTGGGATTGCTTAGATGGTGTCTTTCTTTACTGCAGAAGGGGGTTTGGACTGGATGGCCTTTAGAGATCCCTGCAGACATTGTATTGTCGAAGGCTTTCATGGCTGGAATCACTAGGTTCTTGTGGGTTTTTTCGGGCTCTAGAGCCATGTTCTAGAGGCATTTCTCCTGACGTTTCGCCTGCATCTATGGCAAGCATCCTCAGAGGTAGAGGTCTGTTGGAATTAGGACAATGGGTTTATATATATCTGTGGAATGGCTGGGGTGGGGCAAGGAGCTCTTCCCTGCTGCAGTTAGGTGTGAATGTTCAGCTGATCACCTTCATTAGCATTTGAAGGCCTGCCTGAGCCTGGGAAAATCTGTTGCTGGGAGGTGTTGATCTGTGCCTGGTTTTTTCCTCTCTGTTGTTTAGCTGTTATAATTTTAGAGTTTTTTTAATACTGGTAGCCAGATTGTGTTCATTTTCATTGTTTCTTCCTTTCTGTTGAAATTGTCCACATGCTTGTGGATTTCAATGGCTTCTCTGTGTAGTCTGACATGGTGGTTGTTGGTGTGGTCCAGTATTTCTGTGTTCTCAAATAATATGCTGTGTCCAGGCTGGTTCCTCAGGTGCTCTGCTATGGCTGACTTCTCTGGTTGAAGGAGTCTCCAGTGCCTTTCATGTTCCTGGATTCTTGTTTGGGCGCTGCATTTGGTGGTCCCTCTGTAGACTTGTCCACAGCTGCATGGTATACGGTAGACTCCTGCAGAGGTGAGAGGATCCCTCTCCTTTGCTGAACGTAGCATTTGTTGGATTTTCTTGGTGGGTTTGTAGATAGTTTGTATGTTGTGTTTCCTCATCAGCTTCCCTATGCGGTCAGTGGTTCCCTTGATGTCTGGCAGGAACCCTTTCCCTCTGAGTAGTAGATCTTGGTCTTGACTCTCGTGGCTTCTTCTCGGTTGTCTTGCAGCTCTTCTGATGCCTAAGGTGGAGTCTCCATTGGCCTGGAGAGCACAGTTGAGGTGGTTCAGTTCATCTTGGAGAAGGTGGGGTTCGCAGATTCTTTTTGCACGCTCTGCCAAGGCTTTAATGGTGCTTCTTTTTTGACTTGGGTGATGGTTGGAGTTTTGATGTAGATATCTATCTGTGTGTATGGGTTTTCTGTAAACGGTGTGACCCAATTGTTGATCTGGTTTGCGGATGACTAGGACATCTAGAAAAGGCAGTCTTCCTTCATTTTCTTTTTCCATGGTGAATTGGATGTTTGGGTGGATGCTGTTAAGATGGTCCAGGAACCTGTTGAGTTCTTCTCCTCCATGGCTCCAAATGGTGAAGGTGTCATCCACATATCTGAACCATATTGTGGGCTTTTTGGTTGCTGTCTCCAGGGCTTGTTCTTCAAAGTGTTCCATGTAGAAGTTAGCTATGACTGGGCTGAGAGGGCTCCCCATAGCTACTCCAACAGATTTTCCCAGGCGCAGGCAGGCCTTCAAATGCTAATGAAGGTGATCAGCTGAACATTCACACCTAACTGCAGCAGGGAAGAGCTCCTTGCCCCACCCCAGCCATTCCACAGATATATATAAACCCATTTTCCTATTTCCAAGAGACCTCACTACCTCTGAGGATGCTTGCCATAGATGCAGGCGAAACGTCAGGAGAAATGCCTCTAGAACATGGCTCTATAGCCCGAAAAAACCCACAAGAACCTGCAGACATTGTATGGCCATCTGTTGGGGTTGCTTGGATGATGTCTTCCTTTACTGTAGAAGGGGGTTGGACTGGATGGCCTTTAGAAATCCCTGAAGACATTGTATGGCCATCTGTTGGGATTGCTTGGATGGTGTCTTTCTTTACGGCAGAAGGGGGTTGGACTGGATGGCCTCTAGAGATCCCTTCAGACATTGTATGGCCCTCTGTTGGGATTGCTTGGATGGTGTATTCCTTTATGGCAGAAGAGAGTTGGACTAGATGGCCTTTAGAGATCCCTGCAGACATTGTATGACCATCTGTTGGGATTGCTTGGATGGTGTCTTTCTTTACGGCAGAAGGGGGTTGGACTAGATGGCCTTTAGAGATCCCTGCAGACATTGTATGGCCATCTGTTGGGATTGCTTGGATGGTGTCTTCCTTTATGGGAGAGTTGGACTGGATGGCCTCTAGAGATCCCTCCCAACTATAAGCTTCTAGGATTTCATCTTTGGGGCTGTTTAAACAGACGCTGTATGGCCTTCTGTTGGGAGGGTTTGGTTGGTGTCTTCCTTTATGGCAGAAGAGGGTTGGACTGGATGGCCTCTAGAGATCCCTCCCAACTATAACCTTCTAGGATTCAGGGCTGAAACTTTCATCTCTGGTCCCCTCCATGCTGGAGCACTTGGCTTCCCATAATCTCGTCATATAGGTGGGGATTATGGGAATTGGAGTCCATCTATTTCCAAAAGGCCAACACTTGGTGCAAATTTGAATGCTGTTTGCCCTAATAACCTTCCCCCCCCCCTCTTTTTCCGCAGGAGGAGGGACCAAAGGCGGCCCCCGCCGGAGCCCCCGCTCCCAGCTCTTCAGGAGGGGGCGGCCTCATGCAGGAAATGAGCGCCATGTTGGCACGACGGTGAGTGCACCAAATCATGCACACACACACATATATGTGGAAACCACAAACATTTGGAAACATTGACAAAATCATAATCTGTTAACTGCGAAAGGCCACTTGATTTGGATCTGTGCACATCATTCGAAAATATATCAAAAGGGAAGTATTCGACTTGTGATTTTGTGATACGAAATCCATCATATTTATTTATTTATTTATTTGGTTTACTTCTACCCCGCCCTTCTCACCCCGAAGGGGACTCAGGGCGGCTTACACATCCAAGGCACAATTCGATGCCCATAGCATACATCAATAATAAACAGTAAAGCAAAATAACACAAATTAGCAAACAACAACAATACATTGCATCTAAACCCCTTAAAACCAATAAAACCAATAAAATTTCATACAAACCGATACAAACCGCTTCTTCCTTATTGCCAGTCAATGTTCGCTATCTCATGGTTCAGAGTTTTCTTCCACATTTATCAGTCCACATATATCAGTCCTGCCGGTCCTAATTAGAATCATAGAATCAAAGAGTTGGAAGAGACCTCATGGGCCATCCAGTCCAACCCCATTCTGCCAAGAAGCAGGAATATTGCATTCAAATCATCCCTGACAGATGGCCATCCAGCCTCTGCTTAAAAGCTTCCAAAGAAGGAGCCTCCACCACACTCTGGGGCAGAGAGTTCCACTGCTGAACGGCTCTCACAGTCAGGAAGTTCTTCCTCATGTTCAGATGGAATCTCCTCTCTTGTAGTTTGAAGCCATTGCTCCATTGCGTCCTAGTCTCCAAGGAAGCAGAAAACAAGCTTGCTCCCTTCTCCTCCCTGTGGCTTCCTCTCACATATTTATACATGGCTATCATATCTCCTCTCAGCCTTCTCTTCTTCAGGCTAAACATGCCCAGTTCCCTAAGCCGCTCCTCATAGGGCTTGTTCTCCAGACCCTTGATCATTTTAGTCGCCCTCCTCTGGACACATTCCAGCTTGTCAATATCTCTCTTGAATTGTGGTGCCCAGAATTGGACACAATATTCCAGATGTGGTCTAACCAAAGCAGAATAGAGGGGTAGCATTACTTCCTTAGATCTAGACACTAGGCTCCTCTTGATGCAGGCCAAAATCCCATTGGCTTTTTTTGCCGCCACATCACATTCCTGGCTCATGTTTAACTTGTTGTCCACGAGGACTCCAAGATCTTTTTCACACGTACTGCTCTCGAGCCAGGCATCCCCCATTCTGTATCTTTGCATTTCATTTTTTCTGCCAAAGTGGAGTATCTTGCATTTGTCACTGTTGAACTTCATTTTGTTAGTTTTGGCCCATCTCTCTAATCTGTCAAGATCGTTTTGAATTCTGCTCCTGTCCTCTGGAGTATTGGCTCTCCCTCCCAATTTGGTGTCGTCTGCAAACTTGCCTGGTTGTCCTATCTAGTTAGCAGATTGCCCGAAGGCCTGGTCCCACAACCACGTCTTTGCCTTCCTCCTAAAGGACAGGAGTGATGTCGATGCCCTGATATCCACTGGGAGTGAGTTCCACAGGTGGGGGGCCACCACTGAGAAGGCCCTGCTCCTCGTCCCCACCAGCCTTGCTTGGGAAAGCGGTGGAGTCGAGAGCAGGGCCCCCTCAGATGATCTTAAATTCCGTGGTGGGACGTAGAGGGAGATACGTTCGGACAGATACGCTGGACCGGAACCGTACAGGGTTTTGTAGGTCAAGACCAGCACCTTGAATTGGGCTCGGAACTGAACCGGCAGCCAGTGGAGCTGACACAGCAGAGGGGTGGTGTGCTCTCTGTATGTCGCCCCGGTGAGCAGCCTGGCTGCCGCTCGCTGGACCAGTTGAAGTTTCCGAACCGTCTTCAAGGGCAACCCCACGTAGAGCGCGTTGCAGTAGTCTATTCGGAATGTAACAAGATCTCATTTGCTGTGACGTACTGTGGTTTTGCGTCAGTAAAATAATACTAATGATGCTATTTCCGTTTCTCCTCCATCTAGGAGGAAAGTTGCAGAACAGACGGAAAAATCAGTTCCAAAGAAAGAAGACGGCCTGACACAGGTAGGAATTCAATGCGGACGTAGCGTCTTTTTTCTTCTTTGGAGCAATAGATCAGTGGTTCTCAACCTGGGGATCGCGACCCCTGGGAGGGTCGTTCAGCCATTTTCGGGGGGTCGCAAGATGCCTTGGCTGCCGACCCCCTGAGCCAGCCACATGGCACACCTGGCAGGCTCTTCCTCCTGCTCTTCTCACCTACCTGTGGGTAGTCAAGAGGAGGAGCTTTGGAGGCAAAGTCACGGGGAAGAAGACTCTCCTCTGTTCTGGCCCGCAAGGTGAGTAAACTTCTTCCCGCCGTCCACAATGCCTGGCCATCCGTGGAGCCTTCGCCGCCCAGTCTTTGCCTCCACCCAAGCTCAGAAGGGGGTGGGGTCGGACGGAGGGAGTTCTCTGATCCTACAACAACCCAATTACAACATTCACACTTGCCAGCAGACAAGAGTTCTTTCTTTCTCCCGTCCTGGACATCATTCCACAGATATATAAACCTCACTTGCCTAGTTTCCAATAGACCTCACAACCTTTGAGGATGCCTGCCATAGATGTGGGTGAAATGTCAGGAGAGAATGCTTCTGGAACAACTTTTGGAGCAACATCAGCAGGAAGTATGGCTATATAAGAGACTTTCTAACATTCCAAAATTGTGGCAGACCTGAGGAGTCTGGCCCACCTGCCGCCTTTCCCCATGGGAAGGAGAGAGAGACGGTGTATTTGGATGAGTGACAGATTGCAATGGAACACAGAATCTGGTCACTTGCTTCTTTCGATAGAGTTACAAGCTGGGTAGATACAGGGAAAATGCCGTGGATGGAGTGTACCTGGTTTTCAGGAAGGCCTTCTTTGACAAGGTCCCCCATGACCTTCTGGCAAGGAAACTAGTCCAATGTGGGCGAGGCAAAACTACGGTGAGGTGGATCTGGAATTGGTTAAGTGGACGAACACAGAGGGTGATTCTCCCCAATGCTTCCTCTTCATCCTGGAAAGAAGTGACAAGTGGAGTGCCACAAGCAGGGTTCCGTCCTGCTCAGGATCTTCATTAATGACTTAGATGAAGGGCTAGAAGGCAGGATCATCAAGTTTGCAGATGACACTAAATTGGGAGGGAGAGCCAAGACTCCAGAGGACAGGAGCAGGATTCAAAACGATCTTGACAGATTAGAGAGATGATTGGCCAAAACTAACAAAATGAAGTTCAACAGTGACAAATGCAAAATACTCCACTTTGGCAGGAAAAACGAAATGCAAAGATACAGAATGGGGGACAATGAGGCATGGCTCGAGAGCAGTACGTGTGAAAAAGATCTTGGACTCCTCGTGGACAACAAGTTAAACATGAGCCAACAATGTGATGTGGCGGCAAAAAAAGCCAATGGGATTTTGGCCTGCATCAAGAGGAGCATCGTGTCTAGATCTAGGGAAGTCATGCTCCCCATGCTCTATTCCGCTTTGGTTAGACCACACCTGGAATATTGTGTCCAATTCTGGGCACCACAATTCAAGAGAGATATTGACAAGCTGGAATGTGTCCAGAGGAAGGCGACTAAAATGATCCAGGGTCTGGAGAACAAGCCCTATGAGGAGCAGCTTAAGGAGCTGGGCATGTTTAGCCTGAAGAAGAGAAGGCTGAGAGGAGACATGATAGCCATGTATAAATATGTGAGAGGAAGCCACAGGGAGGAGGAGGGAGCAAGCTTGTTTACTGCTTCCCTGGAGACTAGGACACATTGGAACAATGGCTTCAAACTGCAAGAGAGGAGATTCCACCTGAACATGAGGAAGAACTTCCTGACTGTGAGAGCCGTTCAGCAGTGGAACTCTCTGCCCCAAAGTGTGGTGGAGGTTCCTTCTTTGGAAGCTTTTAAACAGAGGCTGGATGACCATCTGTCAGGAGTGATTTGAATGCAATATTCCTGCTTCTTGGCAGAAAGGGGTTGGACTGGATGGCCCATGAGGTTTCTTCCAACTCTTTGATTCTATGATTCTATGTGTGAGTCCATTCCATGTTTCACGTTGCCAGGGCTCTGCCTTATTTAGGAAGAGATGAATCAAACTCCTAGTTTTATCAAACGGTTTAATTAAAACAGCACTTACTTGTTGGCTGTTTTTATAGTCCAAACTATAAAACATAAAGATAGCACTCAGCCACGGAATAAACAAAAACAGATAGCAAAAATAACTTCGTAGTCAAAAGGGTCCAGTCCAGTGGTCAAACACCGAGAGTTCAATAACAGAGTCCAGGGATCAAGAGTCCATACCGTAGTCAAAAGTCAGTCCAAAGGTTCAAGGTTCCAGGGTTCCAAGATTACAGGAGACAGGTCAGGATACCAAAAATCCAACAGACCTGGGGCGAAAACCAGCAGCATCCACCACCAAAATGCAACAGATACTTTTCTCCCAAAAATCAATCTCAAGGCTAGCTCCTTAAATCCAGTAACACCCAGCTGCAACCCATCTCCTACAGACCTCCACCCCTAATTGCTTTCACCCATGAACTCCCACTTACAGATTGCCAAACCCTCTAGAACTAATACTCACATTAACCCATCACCAACCACCATCAACTGCAGAACATATGACACCATGCCTGCATGAGTTCAGAATGCTTTTGGATGGGAGGGAACTATATATCCCAGCAACTCCTAAATGCCAAGGTCTATGTTCCCCAAGCCTCTCCAGTATATTATGTTGATCATGGGAGTTCTCTGTGCCAAGTTTGAGTCTATTCCATGGCTGCATGAGTTCAGAATGCTTTTGGATGGGAGGGAACTATACATCCCAGCAACTCCCAAATGTCAGGAAAATAACCCCAAAACTCTCAAGTAATTTCTGTTGGTTGTGGGAGTTATGTATGCCAAGCTTCTTCAATTCCATTTTTGCTGGAGTTCAGAATGCTCTCTGATGGCAGAGGAACTATAAATCCCAGCAACTGCAACTCCCAAATGTCAAGATCAATTTCTCCCAAACACCACCATTGTTTGGGCCTATTGAGTATTCATGCCAAGTTTGGTCCAGATCCATAGCCATTTGGGTTCACGGTGCCTTCCGGATGTAGGTGAACTACATCTCCCATAAATCACTGTCAATTCCTCCCAAACTCCTCCAGTATTTTCTGTTGGTCATGGGAGTTCTGTATTTCAAGTTTGGTCCAGGTCTGTAATTTGTGGGGGATCTCAGTGGTCTGTGGAAGTCAGAGCTGAATTGGTTGAAGGTACTGCAAATCCCATCATCCGTTGGCTCTGCATCTCGTGGTGCCAGAGTGCAGTCTGTTCAGCGCCTTCCAAGTTGCCCAGTGTTTTGTGTGCCCAGGGGGGAGTCTCTCATTGGGTATCAGCCATTGGTTGAGGTTCAGGGTTTGAGCCTGCCACTTTTGGACTCTCGCTTGCTGAGGTGTTCCAGCGAGTGTCTCTGTAGATCTTAGAAAACTATTTCTTGATTTAAGTCGTTGATGTGCTGGCTGATACCCAAACAGGGGATGAGATGGAGATGTCACAGCCTTGGTCCTTTCACTATTGGCTGCCACTTTCCGGCGGATGTCAGGTGGTGCAATACCAGCTAGACAGTGTAATTTCTCCAGTGGTGTAGGGCGCAGACACCCCGTGATAATGCGGCATGTCTCAGTAAGAGCCACATCCACTGTTTTAGCGTGGTGAGATGTGTTCCACACTGGGCATGCATACTCAGCAGCAGAGTAGCATAGCGCATGGGCAGATGTCTTCACTGTGTCTGGTTGTGATTCTCAGGTTGTGCCAGTCAGCTTTTGTATGATATTGTTTCTTGCGCCCACTTTTTGCTTGATGTTCAGGCAGTGCTTCTTGTAGGTCAGAGCACGGTCCACAGTGACTCCCAGGTATTTGGGTGCGCTGCAATGCTCCAGTGGGATTCCTTCCCAGGTAATAATCCTCAGAGCTCGGGATGCTTGTCTGTTCATAAGGTGAAAGGCATATGTCTGTGTTTTAGATGGATTAGGGATCAGCTGGTTTTCCCTGTAGTAGGTGGTAAAAGCACCTAGAGCTTTGGAGCGCTTCTGTTCTACCATCTCATAGCTCCCTGCTTGAGCGGTGATGGCACGGTCATCAGCATAGATGAAGCTCTCTGTCCCTTCTGGCCGTGGCTGGTCATTTGTGTAAATGTTGAACATGGATGGGGCAAGCACGCTCCCCTGAAGCAGGCCGTTCTTCTGTTTCCGCCATCTGCTTCTCTGGCCCTGGAACTCAACAAAAATGCTCCTGTTTTGTAGCAGGTTTCCTATGAGGCGGGTGAGGTGGTCGTCCTTTGTGATATTCTACATTTTTCTCAGGAGGAGGCGGTGGTTCACAGTCTCATAAGCCGCTGAGAGGTCTCTGAAGAGAGCTCCTGTGATCTGCTGCCTTTCAAAGCCATCTTCTATGTGCTGAGTCAGGTTCAGCACTTGCGATGTGCAGCTTCTGCCTTCCCTGAAGCCAGCTTGCTGTGGGATCAGACATGGGTCTATTTTTTCCATAATTCTTTGTTGGTGCAAAAGGGAGGAATCTCAGGGTGAGAGCATTGCCTTGCAAGTGCAAGTCTGCAAGAGCCTTTGCAGTGCAGACGTTTTCCTTTTTCCAAAGTCTTTTCCACACTACATGTTTCTAGCGCTATGATTTCTATTTACCTGCCACCATTCCATCCCATGGAATCCAAACTACAAATCCCAAGACTGTATAGAATGGAACCGTAACTGTGTTATAATACTGTGGGAAATACTCTAATTTTGCTTTGCAGCTGCTGCAGAAATGGAGAATGCATGGGCTCTGGAGGAGGATGAGTTGGGTGGATTTTGCAACGTTTTGGTATATTGCAATCCAATGTTATTCTCTCTCTTTTTGCTTCTGCAGCAAGATGACGCAGAAGCTGGTGGCAAGACCACAGGTAAGAAAAAATAAAATAAAGTGATGCTTTACGTGCTGAGAAATAATCAAAGTTATAGTTTGCAGTGTGTGGCAGAAAAAGACCTTGCAAAAACTACAACTCCCAAGGTTTCAATGCATTGAACCCTGGCTGTTAAAGTGGCACCGAACTGCATTCATTCCGCAGTGTGGATGCACCATGAGCCTGACTTAATTGGATGCATTGGTGTTATTAAGTCCCTATTATTATTATTACTATTATTATATAGTATTATTACGTCCCTATTAAAAATGGTTGCAGCAGGAAATGACTATCGGATCATCAAAGTTTAAATCCACAATCCCTCCCTTTCCCCATAATTACAACGACAACAAGAACAACAACAACAAGGGGTTTAAGAAGAAAAACACGATGCCCTGGCAGAATATGTCAAGGAAAGCAAGAACCTGCGTTAATTGATGTCCATAATCGGAAACTTCTCAAAGCACAGCAGACAAAGAGTCAGTACAAGAAAACTGCACTTCAAACCAGAGCTGACAGCCGGCACAACAAAGCATTGCATAGGCAGGACTCTTACAAGTCAAACAAGCAGTTGAAGAAGAAAAACACGATGCCCTGGCAGAATATGTCAAGGAAAGCAAGAACCTGCTTTAATTGAAGTCCATAATCGGAAACTTCTCAAAGCACAGCAGACAAAGAGTCAGTACAAGAAAACTGCACTCCAAATCAGAGCTGACAGCTGGCACCACAAAGCATTGCATGGGCAGTACCTTGACAAAATTGAAGGAAAACTTGACAAGGAGAAGACTTGGTGATGGCTCACAAATGGAACCCTGAAGAAGGAGACAGAAGAAGGCCTGATTCTTGCAGCCCAGGAGCAAGCCATCAGGACAAAAGCCATTCAGGCCAGGATTGGAAAATCAGTTCATGACCTAAAATGCAGACTGTGCAAGGAAGCTGAGGAAACCATGGACCATCTCCTCAGCTGCTGCAAGAAAATTGCACAGGCGGACTACAAACAGAGGCACAACGCTGTGGCCCAGATGATTCACTGGAATGTATGTCACAAGGACCACCTGCCAGCAGCAAAGAACTGGTGGGATCATAAACCCGCAAAGGTGGAAAATCAACATGCAAAAATCCTGTGGGACTTTTGAATCTAGACTGACAAAGTTTGGAACACAATACACCATACATCACAATTGTGGAAAAGGAAAAAGTTTGGATTATTGATATCGCTATTCCAGGTGAGAGTCGCATTGAGGAAAAACAACAGGAGAAACTCAGCCGCTGTCAAGACCTCAAAATCGAACGGCAAAGGCTCTGGCAGAAACCAGTATAGGTGGTCCCAGAGGTAATGGGCACACTGGGTGTCATGCCAAAAGATCTCAGCCGGCATTTGGAAACAATAAACATCAACAAAATCACGATCTGTCAACTGCAGAAGGCCTCCTGACTTGGATCTGCGTGCATCATTCGGAAATACATCACACAGTCCTAGATGCTTGGGAAATATTTGACTTGTGATTTTGTGATACGAAATCCAGCATAGAGATCTCATTTGTTGTGACATACTGTGCTTTTGTGTCAATAATAATAATAATAATAATAATAATAATAATAAATACATCACACATTCCTAGATGCTTGGGAAGTATTCGACTTGTGATTTTGTGATACAAAATCCAGCATAGAGATCTCATTTGTGTGACATACTCTGTTTTGTTCAATAATAATAATAATAATAATAATAATAATAATAATAATAATGTTAAAAAACAAAGTATGGATCGTCAATGTTGCAATCCCAGGCAACAGCAGGATTGAAAAGCTGACATGATATGAGGATTTAAAGATCGAACTGCAAAGACTCTGGGACAAGCCGGTCAAGGGGGTCCCAGTGGTGATCGACACACTGGGTGCCGTGCCTCAAGACCTTGGCCTGAACTTAAACACAATCAGCGCTGACAAAATTACCATCTGCCAGCTGCAAAAGGCCACCTTACTGGGATCTGCACACATTATTTGCTGATACATCACACAGCCCTAGACACTTGGGAAGTGTCCAACATGTGATCCAATTCAACAGCCAGCAGAGTGACCTTGTTTGCTGTGGACTCATCTTGATGTGTTTCTAATAATAATAATAATAATAATAATAATAATAATAATAATAGGATTTAAATATCGAACTGCAAAGACTCTGTCACAAGCCTGTCAGGGTGGTCCCAGTGGGGATCGGCACACTGGGCGCAGTGCCTAAAGACCTTGGCCTGCACTTAAAAATAAACACAATCGGCACTGACAAGATTACCATCTGCTAGCAGCAAAAGGCCACCTTACTGGGATCTGCATGCATTATTCGCCGATACTTCACACAGTCCTAGACACTTGGGAAATGTCCGACGTGTGATCCAATACAACAGCCAGCAGAGTGACCTTGTTTGCTGTGGACTCATCTTGATGTGTTTCAAATAATAATAATAATAATAATAATAATAATAATAATAATAATAGGATTTAAATATCAAACTGCAAAGACTCTGGCACAAACCAGTCAAGGTGGTCCCAGTGGTGATCGGCACACTGGGCACAGTGCCTAAAGTCCTTGGCCTGCACTTAAACACAATCGGCTCTGACAACATTACCATTTGCCACCATACTGGGATATGCATGCATTATTCACCGATACATCACACAGTCCTAG